>NC_059541.1:9103409-9406439 GCF_905220415.1 Colias croceus | reverse complement strand
TAAAATGGCCGTAATAAATTTTTAAAAATAAATCGAGAAATATGAAAAAAATTATCTTTAAACCCTCCCATACATTAAGTATGAAATATTTTAGCTTTCTTTTTCTTTTTATGGTTTTCTGCTTTAATTACTTCGCAAATTTGAAGTGGCATTTTCCACGCTTTTTCCGGACATGTTCACGCATTTTCCGGATATTTTCCGGGAATTTTCCGGGCATTTTATATACAATACAAATACAAAAAAACTTAGATCATTATGTAATGGATGGAGTACGCTGGCAAATGTTCTAAGTAAACTTTCTGCTGATTTTGGTGCGGAGAGGGTAACTCACACTATTGAAATACAATCACAAGTCACACATTCATAAAAATAATTTGTGTCACGAAAGTCGTAAAAATTTACGACCTTTTATGCGACGAGTTTTTAAATTCAACTCTATCCCCAAGTTCATAAAGATTAAATTTGTATTTCTTTAAAAGATAGTCTCGTAAGGAATGCGATTCATTATCGCGTTTTAAATTCAACTTTATCTGTTAGTTCATAAAGATTAAATTTGTATATTTTCTTTCCATGATAGTCTCGTGGGGCCGCATCAATGATCGAGTAAACATGACTCGATTATTTGTCTTGATCATATTGCTAAACGATACATCGACGATTATTAGAAATTGCATTTAATTAGAAATGTACGTTAAAAAAATAAAAAAATATACACTAATGAAAGGTTATTCCATCTTTTTTAATATTCGACATGTTTGAAATGCTTCTGCAAGACTTGACAGTGCAAAACGGCATTTTTAGCGGAGCACTCGCAGAAGTCCTTTCGATGTTTTACGAATACGCAGAGTGTTTGTAATCGATTACGCAAGTAGTTTTTATGAAAGCATAAGATTTTTCGATTCGAATAATCTTATACCTCGGCAAAAGGGGAAACGCCTGCGAGTGTAATCCATTACAGTGCGACATAAAAGAGATGAAATTAATTAATTTGGAACTAATTTTTTTTTCATTATCTGGCAACCCTGAATTATCAATGCAGCTGTCAAGTTGAATAAAAATTTGTTGTTTATTTGGTGAAGTTGAGATAAAATTGTTATTTTAAACAAGAAATTTACTCAAAAAAGGAGAAATCATGAAAAAGGTTAAACGTAGCGGTGTCCGTGATGCCATATATAAAGTTTTCATTCGGTGTTTCTCATAATTTCAAGCTGAAAAACGAGAAAAATATTTGGAAAACGTTTACAGACGTACAGCAGATTATACCGGTGAGATTCCATTTATTTTTGCTCAGTACTACGTAAAATAGAATATTCCATTAGTGACGAGTGTTTAATGTACGTATCTATGGCGATTATTACGTTTTTGAAATTTAATTTGAGGTTATTTGTATGTAAACAAAAACTAGTTTTTATAGTGCGACCAGCACAATTTGAGTCAAGAAGTTATATCCAATCAAACCAGCCTTAAATAGTATAGTGATAACTATTTTCATACAGCTATCTATGAATCCTTACTTGCTACTTACTAGAGTGGACGCAGGGATCCAAAGTGAGTCTTGGCCTCCGACATAAAAAAAAATAGTTTTAAGCTACTAAATAAATATGTTAAATGTACTATTTGATTTTATTCATCTTAATTCGTTTGTTATAGGGGTTTCTGAAAGCACAGTACGCAGGATAGTGGAGCAAGGGAGTAAAAATGAAGGAGAATATCTACAAAAAATAAATAAAAATATGTAGTTTTCAAATCACCTTGTTTTTTTTACCTGACGGACCCAGAAGGAGCGTAATGTGTTTGAGCCTTAGGTTTGAGCTGTATGTATGTATGTTTGTTTGTTCGTATGTTTGATTCTATGTGCGCCTCTGCTGTCTAAATGGCTTGACCGATTTCTATAAACTAATTCCAAATACATTTAAGTAAAATTTGACCTAGGTAGGTCATTTAAAATACTAATGTATTTTTGTCTTAAATTTACACGATGATGAATGAAACAACTTTAAATCGCGGTATTTATTACTTTTTATTTTTTTGATTTTTATTCTATAGTATCAAGATTGCTTGCGTCGCAGTATCAGTGTTGCTATATGAGCGACGGTGGCGCCCTCATTTTTTGTCATCTCTTTTGTGTCGCACTGTACTTAATGATCTAAGAAAAAAAAAGGTCGACTAAAAACGTTAATACAGTATATAGTTTGGTAAACGATGATCAATTGTTAGCTAAAGGCTAAGGCTTGCTTTTTCCTTATTAGCAGAAGTTTAAAAGAGTCCTTAGTTAGTCCTTGTCTAATGTTTTGACAACTCAACCAATCATTGATGATTGTAGAAATCACAGGTAGAAATGATAATAAGGGTGACCATGAATTTTGTTTGACTTTACACCATCTCAAGAATTGTGTATCCGTAAAAATATTTTAATTTAAGACTTGTGGCCTTCGCGGACGAGGGAATTTAGTCCGCGAACTTTTTTTCCGCTAAAATAGATAACTTACAATTGTATCGAGTAACGTAAACGAGGGATTAAAAGAACCGCGTACAAAAAATCACCCGAATAACCGTGGGCATGCAGGGAGCACACATATTTTAACATAATATGTACACTACCTAATTAATTAGGTAGTAGTCGCGGCACGTAAGTCCAGTGGTGACCTTCAATTTTTTACGGCAAGTTCGCCTTTATTTCGTTCAAATAGATCGCCTCCACTTCAAGGTGAGCGCTAAACTTACGAGCCGCCACTTTAAGCGCATCATCAAAAGTATCTACAGGGCATTTACACGAACGAGTTACAAGCAATTTGTCCCTAATTTTGTTTGGCCATGGTCACCTAATTAGAAAGAGACAAGTTGGGGACAAGAACCTTCTTCGTTATTAGTTTATATCACAGAACAGTTGTGTTTTATATATTATTGTTAATTAAATATGTATTCAATATTACGGGCGTGAACGTATCCGTGTGCATTAATTCCCTCCACATTTCACTCAGCGCTACAGTTACGTGCCTTCTTTTGCTCTGCTTGTTCAAAAACAAACAGGTTTTTAACATTGTGATTGCATTTCTATATAAATTGTAACATTTATGAATAAATTAATGTAAAATAAAAAACACATAAACATAAAACATTCTCTAAAGAATTTTTATTTATAAAATTCATCATTTTTTCCACAATGCTTTTGCGTTCATCAACAGCAAAAATATAGTTGACTGCATTAAGAGCTAATTTGGCTAACTGTGGTGGTTGCAATCCAAATACATCTGCACATATTCTGTATTCTTGGGATAGGGATGTAGAAAACACTCCTTTGTCATCGGTCTGCAACACCAAACATATTTTATTTATCTTGAACTTAATTAATAAAATTTATCTACTTTGTTATATAATTAAAAAAAAAATAGGAAAAATTCCTTAAAAAAAAACCATTTTATTTAAATTAAACCATTATTTAATTGCTATTATAATATCACACAAGAAAGGCTAAAGCGATTTTAATGATTATTGGTTTCATTCCCGCTAGGATTAGGATACTAACTGATAACATTTAAAAGATACCAGGTGGAGCTGGAAAGAACTTTAAAAAATGAATGAGCTTTAGTTATATCAATTACATAAAAATCTAAATTTTCTTATCTTTAATCTAGCCGCTAGGTCTTAAAAACATATAAAGGAGAATACTAACGCATATTATAACAGGAACATTTGCATTGTAGAGCTCCTTAAAGTGGTGTGAATTATAATCAGGAGTAGATTTTGTATTCACATTACTTGTCAAGCAGATTTCTAAAAAAAAAAGTACCTACATTAAAATAATTTATGATTAGTTGAATTTTGATATTTTTATGACATTCAAAATGCCAATAAATATAAATTTTTAAATAATAGAACAAAATTCCATTACCAGGCGAGAGTCGAACCCGCAACTTCCGGCAATCCGGGGCGACAGCCAATCCCACCCTCTGATGGGATTGGCTGTCGATTCTCTCTATTCAATCAAATTTATTCTTTCAGTTTTATGTCTAAGGCACAGTCCGCGCCATCTATAGGAATAATGATTATTGATTAGTTCTTTACCAACTGGTATCTGTGATTTACACAATGCTTGCCATGTTTCCTCAGTGCCACCAAAATCAGGGTGAATACAGACCCCATGGCCGATACGGTCTGGTTTGAATTGTAACATCTCTAATACTTCTGTGGGGTTACACACTTCACCACAATGCAGGGTTACCTGTAATAAAATATATAATATAGCAATTTATTTTTAAAAATTATTGCTTAGCGTGCAATTAATTATAATAAAATTAGTTCTGTATTTTAAATATCATTTTTTGTAATCAATGGGTCGAAATGACATTATTTAAAATCATTGAGTAAACTGAAACATGCTACTGGTAACAGTAAAGTAAACCTTTGTTCTTTACATAAAAAAAAAAGTCAAGGAATATCATTTAGTATGTGAAAGACAATCTGATTTTCTAAACTAATAATTTAAACACAACTGTATGGGGTTAAATTGTAACAATACATTTAACCCAGCATATCTAGCTTTTGTCAAAGCTGGTACAAAATCTTCAAACTTTCCCACACTGGGATTGCCACTTAGTTCAATGCCAACAATAACATCAGGGTACTGTTTGTAACAGGAGGTAGCTAGATCGGCAATCGTCTCTGCTTCTTTTATTGTACTAGTTCTGTTTATAGATACAATGAGCCGTGATTTAATAGCGAGATGGGTATTATTTCTGGAATGTTATAATACTTTTAAATTATAATGAGTCAATGATAATAAAAAATTGCAAACACGTTTTGTAAGTGGAATTTATATTGATAAACAGATACTTTGAAAACATACCTCATAGTTTCAGCAATAGTTTCAATATATTGTTTACTTGTCATAAATGGCGTCTCTCTAGGTGTGCTACGCAGTTCAATATAACAACAGCCATCATCTTGAAATTCCTTTAACGTCAATTGCGTTGCTAATGATAATGTTTCTGGTGTTTTTGTTAATGAATGTGCTATGTTGAATACTTGGAAACAGCTGCAAAATACAATACATAATCAAATTCATTTAAAAAATGAGGCTGCATGAAGTTATATTATAAAATAAGATGTTACATATTTTTTATGCTGTTGTAAATTGAAATTCTGCTAAAGCAAGCATTAAAATACTATTATATATGCCCACTCTTGTAATCATTTTAATTATTATGATGTTAATAAATGTGTTTATGCAAACAAATAAACGATTAAAATTAGTACAAATTGTTATCTTACTCAGTTAAATTTCTAGTATCACCCGCACCTATTAGAAATTCATCCAAGAATGCATTGGCTGTATCGCTGACACCAGAATCTGCATAACAGCGTTTAAGTTCAAGCAAAGTTTTTCGACTTAGAGAACCATTCAAATGAGCATGTAATTCCTGGAAATATCATATTTGTAAGGTAGAGACTATCTATACTATACCATGGACCCAATATACTCTAGTTTCTGGTATATTGGTCCATGACTATACTAATCTATACTAATATTATAAAGCTGAAGAGTGTTTGATTGTTTGTTTGTTTCAACGCGCCAATCTAGGGAACTACTGGTCCGATTTAAAAAAAAAAATTTCGGTGTTAGATAGCCCATTTATTTTATCGAGGAAGGCTTTATAAGGCTATAATATTAATAAATGCGAAAGTAACTCTGTCTGTCTGTCTGTTACTGAATCACGCCTAAACTAGTGAACCAATTTTCATGAAATTTGGTATGGAGATATTTTGATACCCGAGAAAGGACATAGGATAGGTTTTATCCCGGAAATCCCACACACTGCGCAGGCGATGCCGCGGGTGGAAAGCTAGTAAGGCTATATATCATCACGCTAAGACCAACAGAAGCGGAGCAATGCGGGTGAAACCGCGCGGAACAGCCAGATAGTTTCAAATAAAAAGTATAAAAAGTAATAGATAAAAAACCTACCACTTTCGGAATTTCAGGACACAATTTATTTAGATCCATTTTTATGTATCACAGATTAAGTATTAGTTACTATTATGTATTGGAATAATGTATTAATTATTATAGGGCACAGTCAGTAGAGTGTAGAGTGTAGAACAGTGTAGAATAAGAGCTAGCGCACACGAGCAACTTTTGTCTCCGCAACTATTTTGTCTCCCCATCAACTCTATAGGGAGTTGCGTCGCTACGTGCGCGCACTTCCTTACTAGCCCATAGAGTTGATGGGAGAGACAAAATAGTTGCGGAGACAAAAGTTGCTCGTGTGCGCTAGCTCTAAAGTAGCCTACTCACGATTCAATTTCAGTAACAATCTGTTGACACAATCTGCAGTGAAGCGTCTTATTATAGTTGTCTAGTATAGTTGAGGGCACGTTGGGGGCGTAACCCAACATGTTGCGAATTGGATCGGCGCGGAAGCAACCCGACAAATTGTCTCAGCAGATTGTGTGCGTGTTGGAACGTGAGTATTGTGATTGCTCCAATCTCGGCTCAATCGCGCTGCGCAGTAATCGCAAAATGGCGGTTTTGAGATAAACGCGGGAAAGACATTTTTACATATTTGAGGAAGATGTTTATATTTTATAGCCGTTTATACTTTATAGCCCTTGAAATCTATCAATAAAATTGGAAAAAATACAAGCTTTACAAAGATCTTATATTTCATAAATTAGTATATCCATTAATAATGCGTATTATTGCGTTGAGGTTTAGCATCAGGCCAGGCATCAACGTGACGTGCACACGTTGTGGCAAGCAATCGCGGAATGAAATTGTGTCATCGAGGTGTCATCAGATTGAGGGTTGGATGAATCGTGAGTAGAGAACGCTCAATCGCGACTGCAACAAATTGTTTCAGCAGATTGTTGGTTGTGTTGAACCGTGAGTAGGGCCTTAATAGACTTCCCTACTATACTCTTTGGTGTAGACTAGTGTGAAGTGTCTATGGTCTACTCATTCGACATTCACAATCGTGACTTTACTTTAGAGCAAAAGAGTCTTCACAAAGTAAACTTTGTATGACCGAAGTTTACTTTCAACATATTTAATTTCAGAGAGAATTGCTTGACTTTCCTTAGAAAAGTACGGTCCCAAAGTAAAGTACAGGGTAAGACGTGCTACGTGCTAGACGAGGTAGGTACCTACTTTATACGCATAATTTATGTTTTTGAGAACATAATACACAACATAATATTATTCAATTAAGTTATAGGTATTTCCATAAAAAAACATATATAATAATAACATTATTATTTTAAGTATATCAAAAGTTAAATGTTTAGAAAAAAAAACCATCATGTAGGAAGAGTATAGTAGAAATATCAAAAACCGGTAGACGCAGCAAAATTCGTAAGAAAAATATAATAAAACATTATTTTTATAATTTATAACAATAAGACAAACGAAACGATGCAACGATCAACACATCAACAAAAAAATGTTGCTCGACATGACGTTTCGATCTATAACCCAACCATATTAAAATGTGTTTCTATTCTAGGAAATTGGTTTAAAATGAAGGCCTACATGATTTATACGCATAGTCATGTAAAGTTTACTTTGAGACCAAAGTCGTGATTATCGGCTCCTTAGCCTTTACTAAGTAAAGTATAGTTTCTGGAAAGTAAAGATGAGCTTGACACGACTAAGAAATATATTTTTGGTTGAAAGTAGATCTTTCCATCAAAGTAAAGTTAAAGTGCGATCTATGAATCTCGCCCTTAGGCCCAGATTCACAGTCGTGACTTTACTTTAGAGCAAAAGAGTCTTCACAAAGTAAACTTTGTATGACCGAAGTTTACTTTCAACATATTTAATTTCAGAGAGAATTGCTTGACTTTCCTTAGAAAAGTACGGTCCCAAAGTAAAGTAGGTACAGGGTAAGACGTGTAACTGTTACTTTATACGCATAATTTATGTTTTTATTATTATTAAATTAAGTTATATTTCCATAAAAAAACATATTATATAATAAACTGTAATAACATTATTATTTTATATGAAAAATGAAATGTTTACAAAAAAAACCATTATGTAGGAAGATTATAGTAGAATATCAAAAACCGGTAGACACCGCAAAATTCGTCAGAAAAATATTCTATTAATGATAAAAGACAAACGAAACAATGCAACGATCAACACATCGGCCTTAGGCCGAGATTCATAGATCGCACTTTAACTTTACTTTGATGGAAAGATCTACTTTCAACCAAAAATATATTTCTTAGTCGTGTCAAGCTCATCTTTACTTTCCAGAAACTATACTTTACTTAGTAAAGGCTAAGGAGCCGATAATCATGACTTTGGTCTCAAAGTAAACTTTACATGACTATGCGTATAAATCACGTAGGCCTACATTTTAAACCAGTTTCGTAGAACAGAAACACATTTTAATATGGTTGGGATTATAGATCGAAACGTCATGTCGAGTAACATTTTTTTGTTGATGTGTTGATCGTTGCATCGTTTCGTTTGTCTTATAACATTATTATATTTTTCTGACGAATTTTGCTGTGTCTACCGGTTTTTTATATTTATACTATAATCTTCCTACATGATGGTTTTTTTTTCAAAACATTTAATTTTTGATATAAAATAATAATGTTATTATTATATATGTTTTTTATGGAAATATAACTTAATTTAATAATATTATGTTCTCAAAAACATAAATTATGCGTATAAAGTAACAGTTACACGTCTTACCCTGTACTTTACTTTGGGACCGTACTTTTCTAAGGAAAGTCAAGCAATTCTCTCTGAAATTAAATATGTTGAAAGTAAACTTTGGTCATACAAAGTTTACTTTATGAAGACTCTTTTGCGGTAAAGTAAAGTCACGACTGTGAATCTGGGCCTAAGACGTTCGAACTTGGTGCGACCGGACCACCGCACTCGTGCGGTGCGATCGACACGCCACACCACCGGACCGCACCAATCGGTCCAGTGCTTTCCGTACTACTGGATAGCGAGGACGTCGCACTTTAATATGTTTTTGGGCCCGAAAAAGTGACATTCTTGTTTTATTGGAAATATCTTAGGAGCTTCTCTTTTTAAATGCACAAGTAGAACACCCAGAGTTTTATTTCAAAAACACGATTTTTAAAAAAATATTTAAAATATTGGAATTTTCGCGGCCGACTGAGCTAAATAAATTCGTATAAAAAATAATTGATACACTAGATAATTTATTATGTTGCTAATATATGTAGTAATTACAGGCGCAAATTATCCCTTTTTGAAATTTTCGATATTGTCGATATAGGCGAAAGTATTGTAATTTTTATTGATATTCGTTTTTATTTTTTTACAACCCTGACATTGAATTCTTTGAAAATCTATATCTCCTAATAATTTCGTGGTTAGAATGTGGTATTTTTGTCACATGTAGACCTCACTTCAAGGTTTCTATTGGTACCTACTAAACAGACCGTGTTTTCCAATTACAGCACTAGAGCGCATTATGCGGCATAATGCTTAACGTTGAATGTTCCAACTACAGCAACGCTTCGCACAATCGAGCACTCTTAAAAGTAAGGCGCGTGAATTGATGCGTGCAATCGATTTATCGTTAGCAATAATTATTAATTGTTGGAAAAAGCTTTCGTTTCATTGTAGTTTTTTCGAAATAATTAAAGTTAATTCAAATTGTGTTAAAAAAAATAAATATAAGTATTGATAAAGGTACAAACATTGAAAGAAATGTTAATGAAATTATGGGGTTTTGTTACCCACGTAAATGAAAGTGGTAGATTGTGTTAATCCTTTAATATACCTTTCAGTTACAACATTATTTAAATCTATACAGATGTTTCAATGAGTCTAGTTAATAGAGCACCGAGCCACCGAGCAAGTAATGAGTAATTATGAGACAATGAATAATGGCGTCTTAACTATTTGCTCTCTCTAGTGAAAATTAACGGTCGAATCCCTTTCGAAATTCGGCCAAGCGCGCTCCGCTTCGGAACGCCACAGATAATAAAATAAAGATAATATAAGTGGCAACGCCACAAAATAATCAAAATCCAAATTACTTAAAATAACCGTAAATAGTTTTCAACCAATTATTATGTATACCACTTTATTTACACATTAATGAGGTTAATGCTAACTCTATGAATATTTTTTTTTTCAACACTGAACTTAGCGCAACCTGCTGGTGCTTTTCTCTTGAAAAGAATGGGCAAAATTATATTTAAAAGACAGGGATTCGTTCAGACATATGCAGTCATATCATAAATCTTTGTAGAGTTCTAAAATTTCTATTATTAATCTTTCTTCAGTAATAGCCACGTCATCCGACGCCATCGCCATTGATGACGATCGACCGACGTCCGTTTTGTTTGGTGGTAGAACTGTGACTAAAGCGCTGTCCGGACTCCGGTGCGATCGCCCGGCCATACGCGCGAATTGGTACGGTCCGGACCTTATAACATTGAAGGTTGAAAGTACTTTATTTACTTTAACACACATGCTATTAAGATACATTAACACATAAAAATTATAACATTTTCTTACATTTCTTACACATTATCAAAATACAATTAACGGCGCGGCGTACGCGCTGCTGCGCGACGCATAGGTAGCCGTTAGCACGAATCATGGCCGACTGTTGCGGCCCGCGCCGCTGCTAGGGCGAGCGGGGTGCGCGGTGCCGAGGCGGGGGGGGACGGAGAAGGGGCCCACCCCGGGTTACGATTGAACGTCAAGTACAGCGCGTTAGAGCGTTTTCACATTGTCCGGTCCGATATCGGATATCGGGCGCCGATAGCCGATATCCGATATCGGAGGCTAAGTAAAATGAATAAAATGGCTAAGTAAAATTTAGGTACCTGTCTTTCACATTGTCCGGTCCGATATCGGATATCGGAGCCAACACCGATATTCCCGTGAACTATCGGACGATAATGTTCAGTGTTACCAACTCAATTTTCGAAAAGGTAGTATACCAACAGCAAAAAAAGCACTAGTTTGTGTATTTTCAGTCATTTCTAGGCGCTAAATGTAAAAAAAATCCTTCATTTACTTTAAACCTTTTTATTAAGAAAACATTCATTTAAGTATTTAAAGGCATTAAAAAAAATTTTTACGGGAGTTATTTTAATACCGTCCTATAATATACGGCAATTGGTTGAACTGAAGTAAATAAAAATATCTATATCTTTTTTTACGTCTCAAATATAATAAATACAACAAATAAAGTTTTTTATTATAGTTTGCCATGATGACCAGTGTTGCTAGACCTTATGATTTTTCGGGTGATCTACTGATTTTTCAAATAGGTACTAGCTTGGAAAGAAAGGGGTAGTTATAATATTTGTTATGTAGCGACACCTCGCTCTGAATCGCGCAAGCGAAATGTTTCGCTACAGAGCTATATATACAACTTTCCGACATCATCCATTGGGGCCTTCACGGCCGGCCAGTCGAGTAGACTGGTCGAGGATCCTCCCTTTTTCGATGGAGGAATTCCACCTTCCTTCCTCCACAGTTAAATACTACCCAGAATATTTTAAGAAAGGAAAAGTAAATTTGCATATTATGTTAACGAGGTATCAAAATATACTGCACTTTCCAACATGTACAATAAATCAACAAAAATAGTATGACATATTTTAGAAGAAACTGACGAAATAGTTAATGGAGAAACAATTTTATGACATTCAAGAATTTATTACATTGCGGAATCTGTGACAACGAAGAATTAGTTTAGTTTAATTTATTTCGTTTAATATTTGCACACCCAAATAATAGGTAGAATGATGTACATTCTACCTATTATTTATAGGTATAATATATATATATTATTATTAGACTATAAAATTGTAATAACAGCACCTACATTTGTAAATGTAATTTGAATTTATATTTGCCAGTTTCGTCGCTTTAATACTGAGTTGAATTTTATTTAATTTTATTTGTTTATGAACATAACAGTCGTACATGATTTAATATAAAAAAGTTCTAAAATTCACTACGACCACACAACATGTTCTATTATTCAAAAAAAGAAAAACAGCATATAAAAAAAACAAGCCTCACAATGAAATTGAATACCTATTGAAACTAGATTCTGACTCTGCAGAGGGTACAAATCCAAACTCCGCAGTCAGCAGATTAAACCGGTTTGAAAAACATAGTTTATTTATTACTATTTATTTTATTTAAAATAAAGTTTATTTTTTGTAACATAAATGCATCCACTTTTTTTTTTTAATTCTCCATATATCTACTTTTCCAGTTTCTGGCAACACTCATGATATCGGGACGATATTATCGGATAATGTGAAAGGGCAAATTGTGTCCGATATCGGATATCGGCTATCGGCTTCCGATATCCGATATCGGACCGGACAATGTGAAAACGCTCTTACACACTCCGTTCGGAAGAAAAATCCCTCGATCCGAGCGCACCGTCAATAATAATAATTATGTGCGGCGGACCATTGTACACATGATCGAATATGGTCCAAGCGCACCAAGGTCACGGTGCGGTCCGTATTCGAACGTCTATTAATACTTTAAGAATGAACATTGAACTGAACTGAATGAAATGGTTTAGAAGAAAAAAGGAAGAAAAGGAAATAACAAAATTTACTGATTATTATATATCTCACAAAATGATTATATTTAAAGCTTTTTGATTTGTAAAGAATTTAGTGAAATATGAACGCTACTTTATTTTTTATCTTTGTATTATGGCCAATGGCCATTGGCGGTTGGCCATATTCAAAAATACATATTGTGTTCAATTTGTTTAGTGCTGTTTAGTGCTGCTGCCTGCTAGTTTGGTGTGTCAGTGAACAACACGTGCGTGATTTTTGGATTTTTGTAAGGTAAATGCTATATTTTATTGGATAACTGTTACAAACTGTGTTGTTGTGCATAAATTTCAATATATGTCTGCTCTGTAGGTTGTAATTGTAAGAAATACATTGTAATATCAGTGATTTTCAAGTTCAAAAGTGACTACATATAGTCGCATATTTCCGGAGAATTCATGGCGATATATGTTCGTGAATACTATAAAATTACTAAAACACTTAATTGAAACTAGTTTTCATTCAGATTTGACCTTATTTCTTATAATTTTTGTTAGAAAATTTTTAATAAAAATACGAGAAGTCATGTATGTACCTATTCGATGTATCAAAATGGCGGATTTATTGATAAATTCGCAGCACGCCATTTTGATCTCTATTTCGTATCAGTTTACGGTAGTAAATGGCTTGCAATTGTACGGAAGGTGTCGATAGGTCGACAGAATATGATTATGGTTGGAGCAAGGGTTGGATGTATATGTACATGTTGATAGTGAGGCATTGCGTTACGAGTGTATGTTCGTGTATTTGTATCACAGAACAGTAAGAACAAAATATTGATGTTTTGCATTAAAACAAAACATGTATTATGTGTTGAATAAAACACACAGCGTTGGATGAAGAAGCAGTCTATGAATCCTATGAAATCTCTATAAATAACGTCACCTTACCGACTTTCCGTGTATCTTTCACCTCACTAGCAAGTGCGCGTCCCTAGTTAATGTCATCGCTCCTGACGCGCCGTCATCTTCAAATGTCTATACGGCATAGCATCTTCATCAGCAAGCAGTAAACTGCAACGCTGTGTGTTTTATTCAACACATAATACATGTTTTGTTTTAATGCAAAACATCAATATTATGTGTCTTTCTAAAACACACAGCGTTGGATGAAGATGTGTTTGATATCTGCTGGTGAAGAAAGTCATATAAACGCTATGTTGAAATTAAATTATCTTGTTAGTATTGTAATACCTAAGAGTGCTGTATTACAATTTAAATTTCATTCCTTACAGAATGATAAATGAACATGTAATCCTTTAGATTCCAAAAACAATACAAAAGGGTTATGTAGTAACAACAAAAAATTGTTCTTCTTCCATGTAAGAACCAACCATATATCCTCTAAATTTTAAATTGTTCTCCTCAGATAATCTTAGCAATAAGAAAATACTAATGAACTGACTAAGTCTTAGAACCTAAGAACCCATCCTTGAACAAATCAAAGTTCAAAATATCGCACCTTCGGTAGAACAAGGGCACAATTACAGTTTTTGCAATTTTACAGGAGAGCCATTTTAAGATATTTGTAGTACTTAATGTGGTCTAGCTATGATAATAATTTTTTTATGGTTGTTCTGCTTTGTATGACATAAACTATATACTATATTCTTTTAGGTGTATCGTTTACAAATATTAAAAACTGCTAGTTTTTTTTTAATAATATTTTTTTCTTAAGTAGGTGTACATTTGTGCCCTTGTTCCACCAACAAGAAAATTAATTTGTAAATATGGCCATATCTAAAGCTTTAAGTTAATAATTTTGGAATGATAATAACGTGTTTTTTTGTATAAATGTTTTATTTTCTTAAACACTTTAGAAAGCCGCAGTACTTTATCACAAAAATAGAGATCAAAACTTACTAATCAGCCATTACACATCTTCAACAATCTGAAACTATTATGTTTCCTAGCAAAATTCTTTGGAATCGCTTTAAAAATTGGAATAATATTATATTAAGATAACAGAACAAGAAAGAATCATAATTCAATTCCTTGACATTAAATAATTCCTCCTTTTTCGAGGCATTTTTTATAAGGCTTATGTATTCTGCCGGAGTGCATATTGATATTGGGCCAGCTTTTTTTGCACGTTTTACATTCCGGAATGGACGGCATCGGCTTTATGCTGGGTCCCCTAATTTATGTATGATCGATTTTATAGGCAATGTGTTCACAGCAAAATAATACATTCCAAAAACAAATTTGAAAAAGAAAAATAATTATTTACGAATAAATATCTTACTAATATTATTATTTATTATGTAAACTCGAAAGTTTTTGAGGATAGATTTGTGGGTGTTTGTTGTATTTTGATTGGCAGTCCTATCGTTTAAATTTCTAAAAAACTAACTTGTTTTTTTTTGCTCTCTACAGCAATTATCGGAATAAAATGTTACTTTTAAGACCATGGAGTATAACAAATCTTGGACAGACAAGGGCACAATTGTCTGAACGACTTTGTCCTCCCAATTTTTAAATCGTAAACTAGGCATAAGTGTGACAGATATGGCCTTGTCGTTCCAGAAATCAAAAACATTATAGGGCATATTTACATAAACGACGTTAGCGCTCCAAGTGACAGCTAGCTCAGTCCCCGCCGATGGCACAACTAACCAATGAGACTTTGTCTCGCCAAGAGAGAAACAAAATAGCGCCAAAATGACAACGCCACTATTTCAATCTGGCTGTTTTTTGTAGGAATTAAACGAATGTCTTTGTCCCTCCAGTTGAAAGGGCCTTTTTAAAGCATTTCTGCATATTTAAGTCATTTTGGCAATTTTTGACAATTATGCCCTTGTTCTACCGAAGGTGCGATATAATAAAATAAAAATAACATCTTATAAATTACAACTCAATAAGATCAATATCACCAAGGATAAATAATGGAGCCTCTAAGGCTAAATATTTATTTATTTTATTTATCTAATCATCTTTATTGCAATGAACAGTATAATATATATTTGTATGGATGCGGGGTTAAGTATGCTTGTTACACATTGATCATTACCATGATCTTAAATTAATGAAACTGAATTAAATAGTTAATTACTTAAATAGTTTAAGGTTACCTTAAAGTAATCCAGACGCACTGGTACTGGCTAAATTGACTGGCCGGCAGTAAAACTTTATTGAGACTGTATTGCCCCAATGGGATGGTGCCCTTACCTTGGGGCCACTGCTGGACAGGGCTGCTATGTTTACTGTCTTTAAAATCTGGAAGGACCTTATCCAGCCATAGATAAAGGTTTGTATTGCAAGCTTAAAGGGTCCGCCCCTAGATAAGAATCAATTATCTACTTCTATGTCTGAAAATCTGTCCTCTGTTATTTGAACCAAGTTTTCCACATGGTCATGTGTTGATAATGTGTTGTTGTATCAGTATTCAGGCCAGGCTATAATCCTACTTTGCTGTGATAAAAAACTCTCTTTTGAGATTTTCAGAAGTCATGTTCATGTCAAGAGCTTCTCGGTCTGACACCAGTAATAGCATAAGGGCTCCTGAGAGAACAAGGTCAGCTTGCTTATTATAGACCTAAGCTAATGAAATAGAATCTGTGTGTATTAGATTACACGCATTTTTTTTTATTATTATTCTTGTATTTATTGTATCATGATATCATGATAATGTCCTCTTGCTTGGAGGATCATGTTGGCACTGTGGAGGGGCACCACTATTTAACAGCTCCTTCTTCCTTGCTTTACAATGGGCTGTTTTCTCTCCCCCCCCCCCCCCCCTTCTTCTGACTGAGCAGTTGGAAGGCAAGGGCGTTCACCAATGGTCTGAGTGCTCCTGACTTCAGGGTCGGTAGTCAATAACCATAAGCCACCCTTGGGTGCTATGTAACTGCCCCGGTCCTGGGGTGCGAGGTGCGCTAGTACACTTGTAGGATTACCCTAGGAAGGGAATATTCAAACTGCAGATGTCGCAAAATTCGGAGCAGGCTTTGGAAAATATGCCCTGGCACTAAAGCACTCCTTTTTGTAGCGAAATGGTCCACATCTGGAACCTCCGATATATATTTCCTGTTGTACAAAGGCAGGAGAAGCCACTCTGGTACAGGTTGATTTCTTGAGAGGCAATCTAAATCAAAAGCCATTTAGGCGTCCTGGAAGCGTGCCAAGAGTTATCCTAACTTCTCAGCTAGGTAAAGTTACTCAGTTGTGAGAGCTAAGGGAGTTAGCAACCTTTGTATGTGGGCGACCAAAGTCTGATTGCTAGCTTGGGCTAAAGGATGTGCGCCCCTTTAAATTTTCTCAGAAGCAATAAAGAATTGCATACTTATGGTACACTACATATAACTCAGAAATTTTTGTGCCAAGTCCCTTGCTTCCCTCTCCACTTCTCTGACAGGTAAGTACTGTTCAGATGTCCTACTCAGCCCGCATCCGCGGCATCTGAAGTTAGGAAGTGACGAACTTGTTCTTTTACAAAGACATTTCTGTTTATGTTTCTTTCCCACAACTCTTAAGTCTTGTATAGCATGTAGAGGGAGAAAGCCTCTCTGCTGTGAGCGAAACTCTAGAGAAATACTTGGAGGCGACAACTGTACAGTCTGCCACCTCTCAGTGTTAGATTGTATAGAACTGTCTGCAACTCTTTTTTAGTGCACGACATGATTACTGACTACAACAGTATGCTTTATTTTTGAGGCTTTTGGGACTGGTAATAACACAGACATATTTTCTATAGTGTCACCCATGAGGCACAAGTATCCAGGTTTACAATGTACATTTTGTAATTGATGTGCCAAACCCGCTTTTCCAAAATCTCTATGGTCTCCGCGACCTGAGAAGTTAAATTGGAACAATCCTTGAAGACAAAAAGATAATTGTCTAACTAGAAAGGTGTGGCTCATTCTGTGGCTTTACTAAATCTCCATGGTCTCCGAGACCTCTGAAGTTAAATTAGAATAATCCAGGTAGTCTAACTAAATGGGCAGCCTGGAAGAGATCCCTGATAAGCGATAAGGTTGCCTTATGTGCTATGAATGTTTCATTTTCTTTTAATATTATGATATGATTATAAAATTTGTAATGGTACATAAAACTGTTAAATAAATAAATCAGAAGGCTGTGACCCTTTTTGTGATTGGAGTACCAATCAAGCTTTACCAATATCCTCATGGTCTCCGCGACCTGAAGTTAAATTGGAATAGTTCTTATCTTCATGGTCTCCACGACCTGAAGTTAAATTGGAATGGTTCTGGTAGACCAAAAGTTAATTGTTTAACTAAACCAGAAGGTAATGGACTTTATGTGGCTGTAGTGCCAATCAAGCTTTTCCAAAATCTTCACAGTCTACAAGACCTGTGAAGTTAATTTTGTAACAGTCTTAGTAGACCAAAAGTTAATAGTTTAAATAAAACAGAAAGCGGACACCTTCAGCCTGTAGGGTCTCCGCGACCCATTTGAAATGGCTGCCCTATGCAGGCAGAAAATAGGCCAATGATACCTGATTGTACAAGCCAATTCTGGCTTTCTAAAAATTCCATTACTGCTATCAATGATGTATAATTTTACAAGCCAATTATGGCTCTGTGAGAATTTAATTACCGTTATAACCTGTGATATGTATCAAAATTACCTGGTTAATACCTAGGTGTCTAGGTGTCTCAGGTTGAATATCAACCTGGTGGAGCCATCAGCTTTTATTGCCAGAAGCATTTCTGAATGTAAGTATGGCATATATTTTTCTGGGATTTTCTAAACAAGTTCCTTCAGCATCACTAACCATACTAATCATGACTGAGGACACCTTTCTTGAACATATTTACAGTACATATCTTTGTAGAAGATACAAAATAAAAAATACAAAGATCTTGGTTACTTTACCGTTGATATTATAGAATTGTTATCACACCTGAGTGTGTTAATTTTAAGCCAAGCTCTTTCACTTAAGTAAGAAAGGAACTAGAAAAACATCATTATCATTGGTAACATTATAACCAAGAAGGATATCATTCAACTGTTCGGGGATACAGTAAATATGGGTCCTTGATGATGATAATGTATATAAACATATCTACCTCTCCTAATATGCAATGTCTATTTCTTATGATTTTTCAATACTATTCAAATAAGTACCCATAGAATCAAAGCTTATTCTGGTATCAATTGACTATGAAAATAAGCTCTTTATGTTAAGAATTATTTACCATAAACTAGGTAATCTCAACTTGTAGTAATAAGTAGCTCATACTGAATATTGTGTGAGACCGTTGTTCACATTATACATTCTATATCATATCTTAAGTAATGTAAAATCTACATGTGACATGTATCAATATTGAAATGATATTACAATAGTTGTGTAATGTAAAATCTATATGTGACATGTATCAATATTGAAATGATATTATAATATTTAATTAACAATTTCTTCTCTTTAGAATATTGTGATAGACAGGTTTTGTACCTATCTAAAATCTAAGTACCTCTTAATTGTCCTGAATTATTTATGTGGTCAGTGGGCACTAAGTAGTACCCACCTTTGTTGAGGTAGTTACAATTGAATGGTCAAAGTGATTGAGATGCCTCACTACCTGCTGAGTACTGGGGCTCGTTAGCCAGAGGGGATCACGGCCGAATCCTTATACCTAAGTATCTTTTACCTAGGTAGCTTAACGCTATTTCACAAGTCTGGTTAAAAGCAATACTTGACACAGTAACCAATGTGCCTGTGTATGATAAAGAGACCCGATGATAATATAGTGATCTCACTATAGGCATGCATTGTGTTTTATTAATGACCTACATTTAAATATTGAGGCTCAGCTATAGAATAAGCAACACCTCATTTTAAATTGATATTTTTTTGGTAGATAGGTATGGTTAAGAGGTATCATTTACCAAAATATCAAGGTGCGGAGTGCATTTGTTTTTGAGATATATTTTTTTGAAAAAATGTTATATAACCTCCAACTGTGCAAACAAAACGTGATTACTGTTACTCTTTACCATGAAATGTGCAAAAAAAAAAACGCGATGACATATCAAACTTCAACTCGTTTCGATAAAAGCATTTGTGAATGTCAAATTTCCGCGTCAATGACATAATATGGAACGTAAATCATAGACGCGAGCGTAACGTAACTCGTAGAGAGCCAGTGGCGGAATCTGAAGCGACGGTTTCACAAAGTGAACTAGAAAGAAAATTTTGAAGATTGGCTAGTAGAATATTTATGGCGTACTGACATTCAAAAAAGTCATTTAGACAGCTTTGAAGAATTGATAAAAGTAATTAAATATGTTTATAAAATTTTTTTTTTGTTTTTTTTTTTAATTACTTGCTTCCCTAAACAATAAATAATACCCTATTATTAAAACTTAGCTATAAATAATACCCTAATGTTAAAATCCTTATTTACGCAGATCGCAGATTAATAATAATATGGGCGTAGGGATGTGACGACCCCATCGCCCACGGTTGGAACAGATATTCCACCCGTGCAATCAGTCAACCCGCAGGACACCTTGTGGCGGGGTGTCGGGGAGTAGCGACCCCGCGGGAACCGAGTGCTCCCGGGGGAGGCCCCTGTCTTCATCTCCGGCTTGCCTTCACCGGCCGGTCGGAGTGAAGCCTGACGAGGACAGGACCCCCCACCTCTGGCTTGCCTTAACCGGCCGGCCAGAGTGGAGTCGCGAGAGCTTTTAGCTCGAAGGGTGGATGTGAATCGTAAGTGGCGAGTGGGCACGTGATGCTGGACCCTCAGGGAGCGCGTGATCGGAGTTTAAAGTCCAGGGACGCCTCTCCACCCTTAGCTGCTCACAATATGTTGCCCCCTTGTCGCACTATTGCAGCGACTTATTTCGGGGGCCCATACAGTGAGAGGGCGAGTCACCACCTGCCAACAATTTTTTGCTATATTTTAGTAGAAAGGCAGGTGCCATAGTCTTCCATAGTCCTAAATTCCGGTCCATTAACATCCCTTTCCATAGCCCAGTTTATTTTGTTTCCTTATCTTGCAATAGTCCTACATCGGCCGCGGACTGCCCAGGGCTGTATCTCTATAGTGCAGTCATGGGCAGGCTGCGGCTGGTGTCCCACAACACAGTAAAGTTCTCGAAAGGGCCTCTGCGTGTTGGATCCGTGTCCCCACGTAAGCCTTCCAAAGGACCGGGTACCTTCCTTATGATGGTACCCGTGTATTATGGAATTGAGATACATAATAATATAAGCTTTTATTTCCTTACTTTTACAAAAAATGTTTTACAATTTAACTTAACACTTAATACTTTATATAATAATTTGTAAAATCTTAAAACTAGTATATGTTTATTGTTAGTAACATTGATGCTATTCTATGTTAGTACTTATCCTATTTTCTTAATTGTAAGGACCGCTTTGTGCGGTGAAAGCCTCCTCCAAAATTTTCCATTTCTGCCTATCATTAGCCATTATCGCAGATTAGCAATACAAATATACTAGCTTATCATAGAGTATAAATGATACATTTTAATTTTTTTATATAGCTCACTTGCTTCAGTTTTTAAAAACGATTAACTTTTACTTTTAGTATTCAAATAGGTAGCGAGGAGCGAAGCGACGAACGTGTTAGGTTAACTTTTGAACTGCCGCACGAGCCGAGCGAGCGAAGCGAGCGTGCCGCGGCAGCGGCCGGCGAGTGCCAGAAGCGACTTTAGGGCGATTCCCACTCAAACAAAAAAAAAAAACTACGTAGGTTTAAACTTTTGAGGTGTAACCTACACTAAATTGGTACTTTAAAGTGTGAAATTAACCTCAAACTAAAAAAATTAATATAAAATAAAGGGGGGGGCTCCGCACCCCCCCCTTCACAGGGGGGGTTCTACCCCTCCCCCCTCCCCCTTCCCCTCCCCCGCCCCGTTTTGAGGTGTTGCCTATTCTAAAGTGCTTCCCTCTCGTCCTCCGAGGACGAAAAAGAGTTCCCGCCACTATTATACATACCAAAGCACCGGTTTTCGAATTTTTTTCCGACAACGTGGTCCTTTGTGCTTCCTATTGGAACTACCTAATTCCCCGATTACTACTAAAATTTAACTGTGTGTTTTAATTCGAGATTTCGAGAATTACATTCTGCGCGATGTTATTGCGCACGAATTCATAAACGCTATGCCGTATTGACATTTGAAGATGACGGCGCGTCAGGAGCGATGACATTAACTAGGGACGCGCACTTGCTAGTGAGGTGAAAGATACACGGAAAGTCGGTAAGGTGACCTTATTTATAGAGATTTCATAGGATTCATAGACTGCTTCTTCATCCAACGCTGTGTGTTTTAGAAAGACACATAATATAGAAGTGTGATGTTGGCGTGGCCCACGTGACACTAGTAAAGCGGGGAATTCACTTGACGGGCATGTCCGCACTCCGCGGGCAGTCCGTCCGGGCATGCCTGGCGACGCAATACACTTCACAGACTCTTCAGTTTGTTTTAGAACGGCTTCGTTATTAAGGCCCCAGTACACAATGGCCGCTGCTGACCCATTGCCATTGTGTACACGAGGTAATTGTATATGATGGCGGGCAACTGTCTTTCGTGGCGCGCAATCGGGGAGTTGTCGGTTTTTTTGGGCACACTTCAAAGGAATCGTGGCGTAGCGTGCTGTGGTGTTCGCACAATGGGCCATTGTTTAGTTCGTCACCGACCGCTGACCGGGATAGTGCACTTTTTTGTTGCGTACTAGAACTAGAATTTTATTTTTATTTTAAATTAAAATATAGTATTTGATCTCCTAAAATGTCAGTATCGTGGAGCAATGAAGAAACTTTCAGGTTTATTGATTTATATCAATCTGAGCACTGTACGTCTATCGCAAGTGGTTTGCCAGGCAGCAATGAGTTATGAGACATGGGCCATTGTGTGAACAGCAAGTGATTGTGGCCTACAGTTGTGCATTGTAAAGCATGGCCCATCACAGGCCGCCTGGACTAAGCATACACGCTTGGATCTGTCGGTGCCTGTGCAGACAAAATGAAATCGCGCGGACTTCCAACGGGCAGTCTGCCAGACTGCCCGCGGCAGTACTACACTGACTGATAAAGCACAGACATGATAGTAGCAAAACCCGTCGGACTTGCCTGCAGGCTTGCCCGCGGACATGCCCGTCTAGTGAATTCCCCGCTTAAGATCACCTAACTTGCTCTCAGTTGTGCGCAGAAAAATATTCGAGTCGGTTGTCAGCTGTCAAACCTTTTTTTCCATATTTATTCATTAATTAGGGCGTATTGTTCGGTATTAGAGTGGAAAAATGATAGCAGATGAAATAATATCAGCAATGGAGGCATTTCATACCATCGGTAAGTCTTATTTTTATTTATTTTACATATTATATTTTATGTTATAACTTCGCTTGTCGTAATTTGTCAAAAATTTATAAAAATATCTAGTTAAAATGAACCTTAGCTCATAAGTAATTAGTACTATTATAGATTGAACAGCAAACAAGGCTTTCTGGAATATTATTTCAATAAACAAACGAATGTCGGTTTAGTGATGGTTGGGGCGCATATAAACAGTATCGATACTTAAGAAAAGACAAACATTATATTAATTTTTATTTTGTTTTTCCTTAGCTTTCATTTGTACAATTTATTTATAGATTTCCCAATGAGGCTAATTTATAAGAGAATCGGACAAATGCAACGGGACGAGTTAACTGGATGCCGAACAGCACTTAAGCAGTCTAACAAAGGCCACCGATACATGAATCATCAATCGGCATTTCCAAGATTTAAAATAATGCATATTTTCTGTTTGTATTTTGTAAATATAGATTTATATTATTCTATTCCGTTTTTTATTTAATAATAATAATAATATAGGCGTAGGGATGTGACGACCCCATCGCCCCCGGTTGGCATATCTACAATAGATATCCCAACCGTGCAGTCAGTCACCCCGCAGGGCACCTTGTGGCGAGGTGTTGGGGAGTAGCGACCCCGCGGGAACCGAGCGCTCCCGGGGGAGGTCCCTGTCCTCACCTCTGGGCTGTCCCGGTGGCAGTTCGGAGTGAACAATGACGAGGTTCAGGATCCCCCACCTCTGGCTTGCCTTTGTTGGCCGTCCAGAGTGGAGACGCTAGAGCTATATGCTCGGGGGTGGAAGTGTCTAATGGCGTAATAGCGGGGAAACCCGCTCCGGGCCCGCGGGCTCGCGATGGTGAAACCGGTGCCGCACCTCTCTACACCCCCAGCCGTTCAGCTGATGTTGCCCCCTTGTTGCCATTATCGGTAACCTTTTTGGGAGCCCATCGACCGAACTGGCGAGTCACCGTCTGCCATAATTTTCAATTTTTAATATTGAAAAGGCAGACGTCCATAGCCCCCATAGACCCAATATACCAGTCCATCTAACACCCCCTTCCATAACCCAGTTTTATTCATTTCCATTTTTCTGCAATAGTCCTACATTGGCCGCGGACTGCCCAGGGCTGTATCTCTATAGTGCAGCCATGGGCAGGCTGCGGCTGGTGTCCCACAACACATTAAATTCTCTAAAGGGCCTCTGCGTGTTGGACCTGTGTCCCCACGTAAGCCTTCCAAAGGACCGGGTATCATCCTTACGGCGATACCCGTGTATTATGGAGAGAGACATAATAATATGAAAAGATGTACTTAGTAGTAATAACCATACTCCAAAATGTGACACATTATACTATACTCATAATATAATAGAAAGAAAAAAAAGCGCACAAAAAAGATTTATTTGTAAACTAGCTTCCGCCCGCGACTCCGTCCGCGCGGATGTCGGTCTTCGCGTGGATGGTTTATTTCTCCATTTTGAGTAGGTACCTCTGACAATAAAATCTTATAAATATCTATATATACTATGGCCTATAATAATACGCAACGTGTGTTCGCGGTTCTACGGAACAACGTCTATGGATAAAACTGAAAAATTAAGATTAATTTTTTTCTACGTATTTTTCCAGGATAAAAAGTATCCTATTTTACGCCCAGGATAATAAGGTATAATTATACCAAGTTTCATCGAAATCGAACCGCTAGTTTTCACGTGATGCCTTCACATAGAGACAGACAGACAGACAACAACAGAAAATT
Source organism: Colias croceus (assembly GCF_905220415.1). Lineage (NCBI taxonomy): Eukaryota > Metazoa > Arthropoda > Insecta > Lepidoptera > Pieridae > Colias > Colias croceus. The sequence continues at coordinate 9,381,790 of NC_059541.1, read as the reverse complement.
TTTTTAATCACATATTTGGGTTTGGTATCAATCCAGTAACACCCCCTGCTATTTATTTTTTCAATATTTTCAATGTACAGAATTGACCCTTCTACAGATTTATTATATGTATAGATTATCGATAACAAGGCTGACATCTCTTGGGGCATAGCATCAGGTTTATATCAAGTTAATGTCATTAATGTAGAGTGACACAAATTTCAACCTTATCTCTATGTGTTGAGGTTCAAAGTTCATAGTTATATCTATTGAAAACTAACGCCCTCTGTTGTTGAATAGCTGTTTTCGAATTTGGAATTTCTGAGCAAAGAGAAACAAAACAGCTAATATACCTAGGGATGTTATACTAGCGGGGGTATGAGGCCTGGCTGTTAACCCCCGTTTTAAGGCTAAAAAATGGTTTCTCTTGATTTCCGACAAAACTACAAGTCCTATGGAAAAAAGTTCAATGGCAAAGTTGTAGGTAATCAAAAGTTCTACAACTGTTGTTTTTACAATTTTTTCACATAACCTCAAAATTTTGGTGAAAAATTCAAATAACCAAGTTTTTGGTTTTTTATAATTATATCTTTTTCAAAAAAAAATTTTTTCTACGAAATTTGGTGAAAGCTTACCTTATTATTATGTCCCAAAAACACTGTAATTTATTTAATTGAAAATATTTATTTTTTCGCCTTATTTCAACCTAATACCAAAAAAACAACCTCGTTTTCAATCGAAAAAAAATACGTATTGATGATTTTAAATTGTTTTAATTGTTATTACTTTATCCTTGCAGAATGTCGTCTGGACACAATAGTAAGGAACCTCCAGCAGATTTCTTAAATCTGCTTTATGCAGACGAAAAGGAGGAGTATCAGAGTGACGAGGGCAATAGTGACGTGGAGGTAAAACACAATTTGTTTTGTAACTTGTATTAGCGTATATGTATTAGATAAAAATGTTAAATTTTTTCATAAGATGGAGATAATAGCCTTCTTTACTTAAAAAGGTAATTTTGTAAACTTGCTTGGGTGTGGTGGGTTGGGTTTGATTTTTTTTTTTATGGAACACCATTCATTTTGGGTAAAGGTTTTATAGATCTGATATCTGCATATTGTTTATATGGTGTGATGTTCTAATATTGGCTAATATTCTTTCTTTTTCCTTTATTTTTTAACCAACTTCAAAAAAAGGAGAAGGAGGTTATCAATTCGGCCTGTACATTTTTTTTATGTATGTACAAAGATTACTACTAGGTTTCTTTTTTGTTTGATGCGGAATGGTGTCGAATTGGTCCCATAAAAATTTTATTGGGATAGGCTCAGTAGTTTTTATTTTATGAGCATTTTTGTTCTGATCTGATCTCGATGACTTAATTGAAATGTAGCAAGTAACTTTGATTTACTACCCGGTAACCGATTGAGCTGAAATTTTGTATTTATTTATTTATACAATTCATTATAAATTAAATTAAACTGGCGCAAACATAATCTCTTTAGAGATTTACCGCGCGCCAGCGCCGTCTACATACAAAATAAAGATACGATAATATTGACAAACAATAATACAACATTATTACCTACACACATTCAAACGTATACGTATATAAATTGGATAGCGATGAAACATACATAGTCATAGAGCTGATTTGATGCTTGAATCGGAAGGTGGCCATAGGATCTCAGTAATATATTGACTCTAGTCTCTAACGAGTTTGGGCTCGAATGATTCGTGTTGAAAAATACACTAAGCCCTTAGTATTAAGCCCGCGCACCGACATCGAACTTTTTTAATAAATAGCACATCTAAATAATATGTAGTAGTTAATTAATAATATCAAATCTTTTTTTATTTTTTACTTTTCCATTTTTGAAGTCGGTTATTTTTAATGTAGTTATTTTTTTAAATTACGATTGGGGTAGATAATATTTTGTATGTTTAAGGATGACTATGAAGGGAGCCGGTCGCCGACGCCAGTCGCTCCTCTTAATTCGCCACTTACCTCGCCAAAACGCGAGAGTATAGAAGGGAGGAGTGACTTAAGAGCGAGGTCGAGGTCCCCAATTTGGCTACAGCCATCTGAATCGTAAGTTGTATTTAAATTAATCTATACAGAATAAAAAGAAAAGATTTCTCTGTCATAAAAGTTTACTTATTATATTTTTTTTTTCTTTATGTTTTACGATGTCTTAAATATGTCTTCTGTGTAAAATCAAATTAGCATATCTCTCGTACTTTTTTATTTCGGTTTACTGAATTAAATTATTTGTCTAATAATGGCAATTATTTTTGCAGAGCACCAAGAGTGGTGGTACAAATTTACGACGAAGATGGCACGCCATTGGAAGCCGAAGACACATTTTTGACCGCTGACGCCCACACTATTTTTGTTTCCCCAAATTTGAGTGAAAGAGGAAGGAGTGGACGAAGGAGTAGACGAAGGGTTGGAGGGCGAGGCGATCGGGGTGGACGAGTAAGGAGTGTACGTGTGTTCGGGCAAGGCCGTAGGGGTCCTCGGTGGGAGGTGGGACACCCATTGAATGAAATTTGGGTGACAGATGACGATGTGCCTGATGAATTGAGAAATATGGTGATGGATGTTATAAATAGCAGAATGCAAGGTCGCGATAGAAACAGGCCTGAAAGAGGAACGGAAAGCGAGAATGAAGATGTTTATGAGTTTTTCGATGCAGATGAATGTGGAGATTTTGAATGGGCTTCTATGGAGTCATTTCAGGGGAAGGAGGAAACGTTTTTACCAGCAGTTACTGGTTCAACTCGGGTATATAATTCGGCCTATGATGCTTTTCGTTCATATTGGGACGATGACATCTTAGGTCTGATTGTGTCTGAGACGAACCAGTACGCTTCTCAAATCGCGTCTTCCTCTTTCCAGTCTGAATGGTACGCTACCAACATCCACGAAATTTTGTGTCTTTTTTCTTTCTGGATGATGCTGGGCATCATAAAAATGCCAACCATCACCAGTTGTTTTTCAACCCACCCTCTCCTAATGACCGAAGTCTTCCAACGAATTTTCATTCGAAAGAGGTATGAAAATTTGTCGAGAGCCCTCCATTTTATAGATACCGACCCCGCTAATCTCTCAAATAATACTGCTAAAACCTCAGATCGTCTATACCGATTAAGACCGATCATATCACATCTGAACGCGAAATTTCAGTCTAATTATGTATTAGACAAAGATATTTGTATAGACGAGAGCTTAACGCTTTGGAAGGGGAGATTAGATATAAAACAGTACATTAAGACAAAAGCTTCGAAGTTTGGAATCAAAACTTTCGAATTGTGTGAGAGTGTCACTGGCTACCTTTGGTCGTTTATTGTTTACACGGGTAAACAATCCTCAGCGGATTTAGAACAAGCACATGGTGTGCCTAAAAGTACAGCTGTCGTAAAAAAGCTAATGGCACCTTTGCTTAACAAAGGATATCGATTATTTATGGATAATTGGTATAATTCACCTCTTTTAGCCAGATTTCTTAAACGTAACGGCACCGACTGCATCGGTACTTTAAGACCATCCCTCCGAGATGTTCCCGTTCTAATAAATAAGGCTCCGCTAAAAAGGGGAGAGATTATTGCTAGACATTCCGGCGATGTCTCAGTGTTATCATGGCAAGACAAAAAACGTGTAACCATGATTTCTACTTGTCATGGTTCATATACTGCCTTGCCTAGAGTTCCATCTAAACATATGTCTCGTCCAGTACCATTCAAACCACAAGTGGTACTGGACTATAATAAATTCATGGGGGGAGTGGATCTCAAAGATCAAATGCTAGAGCCTTATTTATTGGAACGGAAACGTTGTCAAAAATGGTACATGAAACTATTTAAACGGTTGGTCAATGTTTCCATCCTTAATTCACGTATTCTTCTTCAGTCATCCACTAATAAAGTTCATGATCATTTAGTTTTCCGCCTTCAACTTGTAGACTCTATCCTCGCAAAGCATCTTTCTCATTGTCCTCAAGGTCGCAGTCGTACTGTATCTAGCAATAGATCTCAGCACCAAGAACTTGGGAGATTAATACCTGGTGCACATTGGCCCACTTTGCTGACAACACCACAAACCGGTGGTAATTCGGCAGAAAACCGCACTTTTCGAAAACGGTGTGTTGTTTGCCTTCGGGAAGGGAGGAAAACAATAAAAACCACCTTTTCTTGTGAAACTTGCGGTGTCCCACTGTGCATACAAAATTGCTTCAAATCGTATCACATATCATAATCATACTTTTCTTTTTCTACTTCTTTCCATCCAATTATTCATAAATAATCGAAATGTTTGAGGTTTGTTTGTTTGTGTTCGCGATTATCTTTGATACTACTGAATGGATTTTCAGGTTTACCCGTGTGAATAATCTTTGAAACTACTGAATGGATTTTCAGGTTTAGCCGTGTGAATAATCTTTGAAACTACTGGATGGATATTCAGGTTTAGCCGTGTGAATAATCTTTGAAACTACTGAATGGATTTTCAAGTTTATCCGTTTGAATAATCTTTGAAACTACTGAATGGATTTTCAGGTTTACCAGTGAGAATAATCTTTGAAACTACTGAATGGATTTTCAGGTCTACCCGTGTGAAGCCGGGGGGGGGGGGGGGGGGGTGAATATAATAAATATTTTGCAATAGGCACAAAATTTCATTTTGGTTTCACGGTAGCTATTTGAAAGGTATTTATGAGAGAAGTGAAAGATTTGGATGTGCTGAGTGTTTGGTGTGTGGGCGTTGGTTTAGTGGCTTCGTACTTCGTAGTAGAAGTACAAATTATTTCATAGATTTGTGTCATATTCAATGATTCCGTTGAAATACATTGATGATAATTAGAATTTTATGGAAATTCCACCGATTAGGAAATACAAATATTCCAGCAATATATTTATTTCAAACCTCCTGCTATTTTTGAAGAGAATTAAAATACACATTATGTTTTTGTTTTTGTAATAGAATCCATAAAAATAGGAAACTTGTTTGAGGTTTTCGGACTACCTTCTTTCTTCTCCGTGATTGAGTTGAACGCAATTGTGACGATGATGATGATGTGTTCATCACCATTGTTTATATTTTTCGATTATAACCAATGTTTATATTTTTCGTGCAAATAAAGCAATTGTAACTTATGTTGTATTTTTTTATAACCCTATACTTGTATTCCGTACAAAAAACGTGACTATCGATAAACTACAAAACGAACAGGTACATCCCTAGTGATGTTGTAGTTTCGTCGGGTCGTGTTTCAAGTGCCGTTTTTATAAACATCTCAGTTTTATTCGTCAAATTGTTTACATAAGTGGATAGCATAGGTCCTTGTTATTTGTATTATAACTGAGAATGCATTTATTTTTTGCAATCTAGTCCATAGTACACGTTTGCAAACTTTGGACATGTAAAACAGCTATACTTTCTTGGTACCTAATAATCATATTATCAATTTTTATAAGATAGGAAATAATATATCAATGAGTAAATTGTCGTTTTCAGAATGATAAAATATGGCTTGAATGCGGAATAATTAATTTTTTTGTGAAAGGCAATTTCTGGCCGCCATTTTAGAAATTACGCATGCGATGTCAAACGTCTTAAACGTCGTATTCACGGTCCATCTTGACGTACGTCCCGCCAAGGTCATACACGATGCACGACGCAAAACGACCGTGAATAGTCTTGACGTACGTCAATAATTATTATTATTACGTTGCTGGATGTGCACGACGAATTTTTCGTCCAGCGAGCATCCCCACCACCGCGAACGTCGTGCAAGCGCATCGTGCATCACAGTATTACTTTACTCTATGTCGTGCATCGTGCATGCTTGATCGTGAATAGGCTTGCTGTATGCTTGCTGTACAGCAGATCAGTGTTGCCAACAGAAATTAATGTAAATACTTGGAAACGTGGCCTATTGATATGATTTTTTTGTGATAACTTAGTAGTTAGTTTAGTTTTGTGATAACGTAGTGAGTACATGAGCAAGCAAGAAACAGTTATTTTATATTTTCATGTACACAGGAAATACCCAATTATCATTACTTTTGGATCAACCTAGTACACATGGACAGTTTATATTCAGAAGTTATTATTTTAAAAGAACTCCAAGGCGAATTGTTGAATAACAAAGATTTTATGCAAAAGTCCACTGCAGAAAAATGGCAATTTATTTTAAAAAAATGTCCTAACGAATTTGTTTGTTTAAAAAAAATGATTAGCTATATTATACTCTCTGTTCCCGCCACTTCAGCATTTACTGAAAGAGTCTTTTCGGTCATGAATGTGAAGTGGCGGGAAGAGAGAAACCGAGCTTCATTAAAAATTAATTAAAAATGAGCTCTTGAAATAAATTTAGATTTGGAATGTTTGGATTCATATAATTCATTTAAAAATAATGAAAAATTCTTAGGTACTGCAAAAAGTACAAAAAAACACATTTTTAAAAATATTTATTTACTCTTTATACATCCAGCACAGTGGATTTCTGGTGGTTTCAGAGGTCTCTTCTGGTGGGTAGCTTGATACTTCGGTGGCAACACTGGCAGCCTTGAGCTGACGTACAGCGGGGATGGACCGTGAATATGCGTCGTGCATCGTGTATGACCCTATATATACAAAAGTACTCTGTGGTGTATGACCTTGGCGGGACGTACGTCAAGATGGACCGTGAATAAGACGCTTCATTCAGATCAAAGAGTATAATATTCAGATCAAAGACTAATTCAGATCTAGATAGATCAGTGTTCTGTGAGATAGATAAGACACCGGGAATGAGGGACTAAGTGCGAGTTCATAAAATTTAGATACCTACCTACAAGAACCATGAAGAAATTATTCCTTGTATTTTATTTATATAATATATTAAATCAAACAAATAGTGAATTAAATATACCTATTGTTGTAACAACTTGGAAATTTGAAAACTCCACAATCGGAGGTAAGGATTAAAAAAGATAATACCTTTTATTTTCTATTTATTAAATCTGGATTTAAACAGCTGATTGATTTAGAAATTGTTTTTAGCTTGGGATGTGCTTAAGGAAGGGGGCTCAGCTTTAGATGCCATTGAAAAAGGGGCGTCAATCTGTGAAAGTCAGCAATGTGATGGAACAGTTGGCTTTGGTGGTAGCCCTGATGAAAATGGTGAAACAACACTTGATGCTCTTTTAATGAATGGGTAACTTACTATTACAATGTCGCTAGAATATACCTAATAAACACTAAAGTAATCTTTCTTTATAAGTATTAAAATATATTTCCTTAGCAAAACAATGAAAGTAGGTGCAGTAGGTGCTCTAAGAAGGATAAAAAATGCTATATCTGTAGCAAGACATGTTCTTGAACATACAAAGCATTCTATATTAGTGGGAGAACTCGCTACACAGTTTGCAGTCCAGATGGGTTTTGAAGAAGAAAATCTAACTACAAAACATTCAAAGAAACTGTGGATGAATTGGCATAATTCTGGTAATTGTCAGCCAAATTTTTGGATGGTATGTAAATATTTTGTGAAGTTTTATAGTAGGTATTAATATTATATGACGTAATAACACTTTTATGTGATACAAACATTTGTAATTATTAAAAAGTATATTAAGAAGCAATTAAAATGTTATTTATATGTGTTAGAAAAAATCTTGATAAATAGTAAGTGCATCTTAAGTGATTTATCTAATCTAAGGATGTCACTCCTGATCCAAGCCAATTTTGCGGACCATATCAACCAAAACAAAACTTGCAAGATAGAAATAAAATGATAAAAGGAGATAGATTCAACCATGATACTATTGGTATGGTTGCTATAGACAAAAATGGTGACATTGCTGCAGGCACATCTACTAATGGAGCTAAATACAAAATTCCAGGGTAAATAATAAAATTATTCAGACAAGTTACTATTTTTTTTTATTTGTTTTTATAAGACATAGTCTCAAAGAAAATATCTGTGCACACAGTAAAAAAAAAATAGTGTACTTGTTGTATGAAGTATGTTCTGACTTGTGGTGTTGCTTCTATAAAATATTACGAACTTATATATTTTTTGAATCTTTTCAGGAGAGTAGGTGATTCTCCTATTCCTGGAGCTGGGGCTTATGCTGATAATACTATAGGTGCAGCCACTGCAACTGGTGATGGTGATGTCATGCTTAGATTTTTGCCCAGGTAATAAAAAAAAAAATGTCACGCTTACGGGTAACGCAAAAATGTTACACTAAATTTTTGTCCAACCCCGATAAAGAAGTTTCACTTCAATAACAGTAAACATTAAAATTGAGCAATAATTGAATCAGAATATTAATGTAAGGATTTAACTTTTTTTAGCTTTTTGGCTGTAGAGGAAATGCGACGTGGAGCATTACCAACGGAAGCGGCGCAAATAGCGATTAAAAGAATAGCAAAATATTATCCTAATTATATGGGGGCTGTTGTTGCATTAAGAAGGGATGGAAAATATGGTGCTGCCTGTCATGGACTTGGCGGCATGCCCTTCCCATTTGTGGTACAGGGTGACTCTATGGATCACCATAAAGTTGAGCTTGTTGACTGTTTATAAAATATTATAAAATAAATAAATTTTTATCTATCTAGGTGCGTTTTTTTGTTATGATTTTTATTTAATTTTATTGGTTATTGAATATGCACATTAAATAATAAAACCGGCCAAGTGCGAGTCGGGCTCGCGCACAAAGGGTTCCGTAGCAGCAAATATAATAAATTACAGTTAAATCAACCTATCTCAAAAACTATAATAGATACTTTGATCAAACCAAAAATCGTTGAAAGAGTTAATTAGCATGCATCACCTCTATTTTTTTTAGAATTTTATACCCCGTAGTTATAAAAATAGAGGGGGGGGACATACTTTTTACGACTTTGAGAGCTGATATCTCAAAAACCGTTCACTTTAAGAAAAATGTTTTTTAGAAAACTTTATATCATTTTAAAAGACCTTTCCATTGATACCCCACACGGGTATGTACATCGAAAAAAAAAATTTCATCCCTCAGTTACATGTATGGGGGGCCCCACCCCCAATTCTTTTTTTTACTATTTAGTGTCATATTTTTGTAGCGGTTCATACAACACATATTCCCATCAAATTTCATCACTGTAGTACTTATAGTTTCCGAGTAAATCGGCTGTGACAGACGGACAGACGGACAGACGGACATGACGAAACTATAAGGGTTCCGTTTTTGCCATTTTGGCTACGGAACCCTAAAAATTATAATAAGAATAGAGAAATTGAAAACATGCTTTATGCTTATTTAAGTTACACGTATTTATGCTTACTTCAGTTACGTAATATCCGCTTCTTTAAAATATATGTACTTAATACATATTTTTTTACTAAACTATATATAAATAATTCTCTTCAGATTATAAAAACTTGTCCAAATTTAAATGAGACACCTTGGGGACATCACCAAAAAATACAGTCAAATTGAGATCCTCCTTTTTTAGAAGTCGTTAAACAGCACAATACACAGAGTCGATAGAATGAAAAAAGTTGGCAGAAACATCTAGCCCGTCATTATCTGTGGAATGTGAGTGAATGAAATGAACGAAACAGGTCAATAGCCGATTGGCGAATGGCTGTGGCGAATGGCGTCTGGCTTTGTGTCGCGGACGCGGCCTCTGCCATTTTGAATTTGACCGTCTTATTTAGCTCACGGCTCTACGTAAGTGAACACTGAACAATTATTTTTCTTTTATTTTAATAAAATTCATAACAGTATATTTTAATTAAAAATGTGAATTTAACCAAACTATAAGCTGAAATATCGTGTAAATTGTTTTAAACTATTACCTGACTTGTTAGAATGTTCCTTTTTTTGTAATTTAACCTATAAACCACGTGGTTCAATGATGAGAAATAAAAATCAAATTCATTCGTGGTATCTACCATAGTGTTTACACGGTGATGGCCATAACGCGTCTGATTTTATTTTAAAATTGATCAAAACGTGTTATGTACGGATTTCGTTGTTTTAATATTTTTGTATCGTTTACAGAATGGCGGACGCAGCTCCAGCCGGTGGACGTGGCGGTTTCCGCGGTGGATTTGGTTCTCGTGGGGGTGATAGAGGCCGTGGTGGTCTTCGTGGACGTGGACGTGGTCGCGGTCGCGGCCGTGGACGCGGCAAGGAAGACCAGAAGGAATGGGTTCCAGTGACCAAACTTGGACGCCTCGTGCGTGAAGGAAAGATCGACAAACTGGAGAGCATCTACCTGTTCTCCTTGCCCATTAAAGAATTCGAAATCATCGATTTCTTCCTGGGGGCTTCCCTCAACGATGAAGTGCTTAAGATCATGCCCGTCCAGAAACAAACCCGTGCCGGTCAGCGTACCCGTTTCAAGGCCTTCGTGGCCATCGGAGACAACAATGGACACATTGGTCTCGGAGTTAAGTGCAGCAAGGAAGTAGCTACCGCCATCCGTGGTGCTATCATCCTTGCCAAGCTCTCCGTACTCCCTGTCCGCAGAGGATACTGGGGTAACAAGATCGGAAAGCCTCACACTGTCCCATGCAAGGTAAAGGATTTTTAAAATATATCTGTATTGTTAAATATAAACTACTTTTTTTTACCTCTTATGATGAAACAATCAATCATTTCATTCGTGGTATCCACTTGAGGCCAGTCCGATGAAGCTTTAATGCGTCTGATTCTCCTACAACATTATTAATAACTACAAATTCTATGTTCAAATATTAATAACTGTATTTGACTTTTAGGTCACTGGCAAGTGTGGTTCAGTCACTGTAAGGCTGATCCCTGCTCCCCGTGGTACTGGTATTGTGTCTGCGCCAGTCCCTAAGAAGTTGCTTCAAATGGCTGGTGTTGAGGACTGCTACACATCCGCAAGAGGCTCAACTGGCACACTTGGAAACTTCGCGAAGGCTACATACGCTGCCATCGCCAAGACCTATGCCTACTTGACCCCCGACTTGTGGAGGGACATCCCATTGACCAAGTCACCCTACTCTGAATTCAAAGTCTAAAATATGAAATACAACCACTTTGATTAAATTATTTTGTTTTATTTTATCAATAATCAATATTAATATGAATAGATAACACACTCATTTCAATTTGATTTATACATATTACAGTTAATAACTCAGCCCCCGGAATCACAGACACAATAGAAAATCTATTGTGTCGTGGTTCGATCGGGCCGCTCGGGGCTCAATGGGTTAAACAAGGAACTATATAGATCCTTTTTATGATAGGTATTTAAGTAAACCTTACACTTTGCGAAGCTATTAAAATATATTTTCGTATCAGATTTAGATATAATACAATTCTTTTCTAGCTTTGCGATTTTATAGTCTTCCATTATAAAAATAGCCTGGTCATACCAATTTTTTGAGCAAATAAAGGATTTAGATATATATTTTACCAACTGTTAGTTACTATGTTACTAACACTGCCACACTAGGAATTTAGTTGTCTTATTTTTTCCTGGATGAAGGCTTGGTAGGTAAAAATTAGCAATCCTTATCAAGGAGGAATTTTCTGATTTGTAATGTTTTTATTTCCTTCAACAATTATTCATATATTTAAATTATTTTAAGCTATACCTACATACTGCTTTACCTTTTTATTTATAACTAGCTTCCGCCCGCGCGGAAAAATTAAGATTTATTTTTTTCTACGTATTTTTCCGGGATAAAAAGTATCCTATTTTATGCCCAGGATAATAAGGAATAATTATACCAAGTTTCATCGAAATCGAACCGTTAGTTTTCACGTGATGCCTGAACATACAGACAGACAGACAGACAAAAATTTTTTTAATCACATATTTGGGCTTGGTATCGATCCAGTAACACCCCCTGCTATTTATTTTTTCAATATTTTCAATGTACAGAATTGACCCTTCTACAGATTTATTATATGTATAGATAATATACTTGTAACATGATTGTATTATTATCCAGTAAGTGAACCTACAAAGTTAGAATTAAGTCTGGCCCTTAGTGGATTAAAGTCTAAAAGATTTGTTTACATAGAAAAATACACACATAAAGGTGAAGATCATAAAATATTAAAAATAAAACACATCTTGCTAAACTTTTGTAAATTCCTTTACTTCTTTTTCAAATACATTTAATGTATGATCACAAACTTTCTGAAGATCTTGTAGTCCTCTTTTTAATACTTCTAAAGCTGGTGTTTCATGTGCCTGTATCCTAAAATGAATTTTTGATTCTGCCGGGTGAGGTAATGTGTACCCACAGAATTGAACATCTTCACTGCAAAAGATAATAGAAATTTATTTGTTTGTTATAATATATATTTCATGACTTGATAACTAAAGAAAATGACATTGTAATTTTCTAAATAAATAAATAATTACTGTTGAAAGTGCTTGAGTGAGTAAAAAGAGGTAGCGGCCACATTCATAATTACACAACTAATATTGATAGATAACTTGTCAGATCTTCCTAATAAATATTACAACTTTTGCAAAATCCTCGTAAAGTGTTTATGAATGGTTCTAAACAAGTCTATTGTTCTATGTATGTATTCATCTTTTAACCTATCAAAAACCCTTCCTTACTTACTTACTTACTTTACTTCCTTAATTCTGATACTTACTATCTATTTATGATACATTTTAAGGCATTTCCTAGGGTGTGACTTTCATTCTGTATAACGTACGTCCGACAGGTTAAGTCAGAGTTTTCATCACCTGGAAGCTGCAATAAAAAGTCAATTGGCATATTGAGGATAATTTTTCAATAATATAGTTCAGTGTATCGTAGCCTATTTTAATAAAATGAATCGTGTTATATTTATCAGGCTTTCGTTAACTTTTATTAAATACTTTAGTCAAATAGGTTATAGTTTAGTTCACTTGTCACCTCAGATATTTTCATTTTAATACAAATTAGGGCTTTTATGGTTTAACTATGGAGTGGGTAAGTTTAACATTAAAATTTTGCTAGTACAAAATAGTTATATGCTGAGTCGTTTTTTATACGACAATGCTTTACGCTTCTGTTTACAATTTTTGAATTTTGACTTGTTAATTGTCAAATGTCAATGATGAATGATGGCAGCGGGAACTGTCAGCTGCCATGTGACAACTGACAAGCACAGATCTACTACAACTTAGAGTTTTTCAAGTTCTATTCGGCTTTATTTATTATTTTAAATAATTATTTAAGTTATAAATTATCACATAAATTATCGTGACATAATATACCTATCACGTTTTCATCATAATCAACATCTCATATATTTTGCTACCACCACTACCACTGCAGTCTGCAGCGACACAGACCTCATACTCTACGCCTTAGAGTATATATATACTATCTATAGAGTGCGAACGTGGTGCGAACAACCAAGTGGGAACAGTAGGCACAGGTGGGAACAACACGACGCTCCCGCCCGCGCCGCGAGCGCTCGCAGTCGTGAACCGTGGTTGAGTGCTCACGAAGTGCGTTGCTCTGGATTTTTTTCATATTTACGAATAAACGTGGTGAAATGTGCAGTTCTATCTTGCAAAAACGATACTAGAAAATACACAAAATTGAAATCCACTATCACATTTCATCAGTAAGTCGATTGTTATACATAATTTTATGAAAATAAATCTAGCATCGCGGGGGTGAAGAGTAGGTGGGAGGCGGACACGCGCAGGCTCGCTCGCGCGTCTCACTGCCGCCACGTGATCGTAGTGATGTGACCTGACCAGCGCTGTACTCGATATAAAGTTTACTAGAAGAACTATATTTTAACAAATTATTTATTTAACTTTAATTTAAAAATGTATTATAAATAAATTTGTGGTGTGTTTTGTATGATACACTTTCTAAATTATGAATGCGAATGTATTATAGTGTAAATGTAAAGTATGTAATGTTACGATATATTTTGACCCCTAAATTGATTTTGAAGATTTTGATAGTAGAATGGCTAAAATTAAATAAAAAAAATATTAATTATAGTCGAGCCAATTTAATAGGCAACATTTGACGTCTATCAATTTTATCTTCGAATAGAGGTAACCGGCTTAAAAACATCGATTAAAGTGAATTAATCGATAAGGATTTGAAACATTTGTCAATCGAATTTATTAATTTATGATGATTTTTATTCACAAGTAATCAATGCATTCGATTCTAGATGTCAGATTTCGATTTTTAGAGTAACGTCTCTGGTATTTAAAAAGAAAAAAGGTTTATTGACACAAAATTGTAGCGACGTCAGTTGTTCAATTCAGAAATTGTTTATTATGTTTAGAATGGTTTATCAGTAAAATGAAATCTTAAAATTACTTGTATCGGTCATTATTATTATAAATATTTAGTCGTAATTGAAAAAAGTTAAGCAAATGTGCAGTTTTAACAAAACGAAATATCATGTTATTCTATGTCGTCGTTACTAGGTTACGTTGTTGAATTTTGTTGAACTGTCAAATGTTGCCTATTAAAATGGCTCTACTATAATATTATAATATTATTTATTATATTATAATTTTAAATTATTAATTATTCCTTAATATTTTTTACCATTTTTAAAACATTATTATTATTGTTTGATTTATTATTAAATAAATAGCACTAAACCCGATCTTTTATTTTATTAACTTTATTATTTAAAAAGTACTCACGTTTTTCTGATATTCCAATCAAACATATTTTTTTAAAGTACTTATAATTAATACAAGAAAATTTTTTATATAATATTTAATATTCAAATGGAATAAACAAACTTTATTCAGTTGGTAAACAAATTTAAAATTACATATTTATACTTTATTCATATATTTTTCCTTTAATAACGTATTGAACATAAAATTTACATAAGATACATATTTATTTACATAACTTATCGATAGTTCAACACGCAATTTATATCTACCCATCCCTATTTGTCACACACACATCTATATAGTATCTATAGCTCATTTGCCTACGATGCGCAATATGCAATTTGTGCAATACACTCGCTCTATACTATGGTAATATACATATATACTCTAAGCTCTAGGCCCTCAAAGCCTCATACATTCAGGCCTAAAATCCAACACGCAATGCTGGCTTCTTTGTTTCGAGAAGTGGAGCGTATTACGATAAGGTGAAAATAACTTGAAAAATCTATTTATTTCTTGTCGATCTTGGAGTTACTACTTATTTATTGAACAGTATACAATAATAGTCTATAACAGAAATGTTGAATCAACACACACGTAACGAAATATCGATCCTGTTCTTAGTTGAATCTAAATCTAACAAGTAGGTTTCTTCATCTGGTTCCTTCCTAGGTTTCTTCCTCTACAGATTTAAAAATAGGTTTTCAAATTTGAGAGCTCTTAAAGTTAAAATAAAACTTCTTAAGATTACTGACACTATTCCATAATCCATTATTGTAATAATTCTAGATTAAGGAAAAGAAAGATTTAAGATAGATACCCATTAATTTCCACTCATGGAGAATTTATTTAGGTACATATTATACAAAGCACTAAAATAAATTTATTGTATGTTTTGTGGTTTTAATTATCTCAATTAAAACCTTTGTAGATATCGAATACAGGTGCCTATTTCAAATGTATGTTGATTGTTGGGCATCTAATTTAAACATGTATATATTATGTTTTTTCTTATCAGGTACATAAATTAATAATATGTATTATAATATACTGTATTGTATACTGTGCCTAACTTATTAAGACATGCTCAACGAAAAAAATACTTTAATTTAGTGACTACAAATATAAATTTGTAAAGAATAGAAAAAAAACGATCACGAGGCCCGCTTCGAGAAAGGATGCGGGTTCGAGTCCCGACTCGAACCCGCATCCTTTCTCGCCAGTCCGGGGCAAAATTTTTGAAATACAAAGAAGGTAACTTAACTTACTTCTGGTAACTTAACTTAAAAGTTAAATAATTACCTTTATATAAATAAAAAAAAACAGACAGTTCGTACGTAGGTACCTACTACGTATGCAAATGTAATAAGTTATACTAAATATTATAAGAAAAATAATAATTTTCTCTACAGTACCTACTTAGACTTTGCTAATATTTTAAATAATATAATATAATTTACACTTTTAATAATGTCTATAAACTATGGAATTGCCTATTGTGAAGTTGTACAAAGGAAAGTCCATTAATTTAGATAATGGCTTTAATCGTATTCTGTTTAGTAAAGTTATTTCGAGTGTAAATTAAAGGACACCATTGACAAAGGTTGCTTTTATTAAGTAAAATTCATCCATGGGGATATATTGTTATAAATATTAAACAATATTATTTTGTCAATAAAATAGATATAAATTAGGCACGCATCAAAAGGTATAGACCAAGTTTTACCACGTTTTTTTTGTATTGCTTTTATTATCTTGGTATTTATAAGTTAATAAAACGTCTAAGTACTATAAGCTTGTATCAGTTTTCTCTGACATTATTTTTATTATATTATTTGTTGCTTGTTAATCGTAGATGAACAGACCAAATTTATCAAGTATGTAGTTTTCTTACTATCTCTTATTAGACAGTTCTAATAAGAAGTCTTATGTAATACATTTTGCAAAATAGATTTGTAGATTTGTAGGTTGCACACTTGCAATTGTTTTATTATAACCCTGGATCACACTAAATCCGTATAGGTACGTCAGGCGACTGGGGGCGTAAATCGTAAAAGTTAACGGTGTACATAAACACTATTATGGAAGGTAGACGCTTTTATTAAGTCGACTAAGCTCACTCGACGCTAAACCACACTTATATGTCACTCTACCCATCCGTTGTACACGTAATATGATACGAACGTATGCGTACGTTTTCATTAGAATAAACCTATTAGGTAGTTTGCGTACAGTCAACAACGTGTGTTTGAATATTTACTTTGATATAATATGTGGTACTAAGTATAAGATTGTGTGTAAAGATCCCGATAGAGTGCAGGATGTAGGTATTTTAAATTAATATTAGGTACCTAGGCACTTTGTTCATAATGTACCTAGGTACACGCCCTATACTCTATAGCGTTGCGATGATCTTAATTCTTAACTAATTGTTTATAAATTATAACTTATAAAGTTATAAATAGGTATAATATAGCCTGTCGTGTTACAGGACATGCTCAATATTTGTAAAAAATAATAAATTTTGTAAGTTTTTACTTAAGTACAATATATCTTAGTTAATAGATATTGAACAATACAGAAAAGTTATACACTTCAATTTGAATAAAGTGTACCCATTAATTAATATAAATATACCAATTAAAATGGTTCTTTATTACCTAGATAACTATAATATTATGCAACCATATTCACCGCTTGGCACTCGCATTATTTTCAGAATTTAGAGGCGAACTAAAGCCACGAAAGCCATGCCGAAAAGTTTTGTTACAATATGAAAATTGTTGGGTTTCATATTGAAAGTAAATTTATGGAGCTCTTTTATTCTTATGACCTTAGTTATGACAGTTACGTGGACAAATAAATTTAGAAAGTGGAATATTATTTCACAAATTCCAATAATGTTAAAGAATATGACCATATTCGGAAAAGCTCTGTATCTTTGGATTGTTTGTATTTCGGATCGTACTTCTAATAAATGCTGATCAAATTGATCATTTGAATTTGAGACTTTGACGTTTTTAATTTGAATTAGGCGAATTCAGTTCTCTGCATTGATGAGTTTTAAGTAAATTATAACTATTAAGTTTAGATATAAAGAAAAAGGCGTTGAAGTAACCTAATCCCTAAATTTCTAAGTCTTAAAAGTCTTAATTAGCCGAATCGTTAAATTGGTATTTCACTTTATTGCGCATAAAGAAAACGTGACAAATGTTTCTGAGTTTAGCCCGTTTTAATGGTCGATTATTTTTAACAAGTTAATTATCTCGTAAAACTTTACGTACCTATTTCCATTATTTTTATTTATGATTATGACAGTTAATACCTAAACCAAAGTGAAATTATTGAATGAACTGAAAGAATCAGATGAGATTCAAATTCCTTTCTTTCAATTTTTACTTTTTATTTATTTAAGCCCCATCAAGTTCGGATTTTTTATACCTATCTTTCTTAAATAGAAATTACTCATATAAATATACCTAATTTTTATGATGATAAACAACTGTAAAAATTTATGAAAAAAAGAAAAACATTTACTAAAAGATTGTAGGTATGTATCGAAGACAATAATTAACTACATTCTTGTATAGTTTTATGTGTTTTCCAATTCCCTCGTTGAATTAGCCTTAATTAATGTGAATTCCCAAATTGCGAAACCATATTATGCGAAAAGCAATATGATTAGGTACTCTATATTGTAATTATTGGATATTATACGAATAGGTACGCTATAGAGACATAAAGAAAAAGGAAATATAACTACCTATATTCTGATCGCTTTAACTCCTGAAATTATTTAATAAAAGTAAAATAAAATGAATCGAATTTAATCGAAATAAATTAAGGCTTCATTGCAACAACAATTTATCCCATAAAAAGAGAGATTAATGTCTCGATTTAAATGAACATTCGGCAACTTAACTTTATTAAATGAGCGCGGGAACAATTTCCATTGTAACAAAGTTTAAATTTCATTTAACATCACCGACGGAATTTGGGTTCATATTTTATAAATTTCGAAATTTGTGGTGCCTTTCATAAATTAGGAGCAGTAGATTTGCAAATCGCGTTTATCTTTATGAATAAAATATGGCTGTCGTTTTATTTAATAGAAACATTTTCATATTAATTAAACCTAATAGCGTGTGATTAAAATCTATAATATTATAAAAATGAATTGCCAAATGAGCTCGAGAATGGCTGAACCGATTTCGTTAATTATTTTTTTATAATTTTCCTTGAAGTACGAGGATGGCTCTTAAAGAGAGGAAACGTAAACATGTAGACCGTACCACGGGCACAGTATTACAAATAATATTGTAATACTGTGGTATTACCGTATTACAGTATTTCCTAGGAATTGTATCTAACTGTGCCACGGGCGTAGCCGGGGGGACCGCTGCGCTAGTGTTAAATAAATAAAGGTACATACATACGTCATACGTGCCCATATTTTTCTATGTTTTTCTTGATAATAAGTAAGTATATAACATGTACATGTACATTTGTTGTATTTATTTTGTACGTAATAGAGAATATAAAATGTAGGTACTAGGTAGTAGTCATACTGATATTTTGACCCAAAAATATTCAATATCTTAGAAACATATTCCTAGAAATAATAAACGATTTTACCAACATTGTTACAGATTCATATAATAGGTACATTCATAAATGATAAAAAGCATTTCTCTCATAGGATATCGTAAGACAGATGGAGATAATATTTTATGTCAGAATTCATAATGCGAGTGGATTTATTATACTGCTAGCTTTCGCCCGCGACTCCGTCCGCGCGGAAAAATTAAGAAAAGTTAAGATTTTTTTTTCTGTGTATTTTTCCGGGATAAAAAGTATCCTATTTAATGCCCAGGATAATAAAGTATAATTATACCAAGTTTCATCGAAATCGAACCGTTAGTTTTCACGTGATGCCTAGCGTAACGCGATATATTATTAGTTATTACTTTTTATCATTTTGTAATACGGGAACAATACCTATACGTTTCTTTATAAGCTGTGTTCAGTGTTTTATTAAGTATCTGTATGTTTTATTTTTTTTGGAGACCATATTGTTGATAAATATGGGTATAACATGGCTGATGGCACGTTGTATGATTACTGTTCATATTATAGTATAAGTAATTTATATTAAATTTGTTTCAAGAATGGGTTATAGAATATATTGGTTACACCTTTAATGGTGGTTGTGGTACAAGAATGCTATATTAAAATCTAGGATGAGTAGTAGTATATACAAGCGTGGGTCGGCGTCCGGCGATTCCCGGTAGTACTTAATAGTTCAGTAACAAATTATGTTTAGTCTGTGGCCCTTCGGCTAGTGTTTGATGAAACTTTTATTAATCTAGATGGATCTGGATTTACACATATTTTATGAACAAGCAACCATTGATTTAGTTTTGATTACGATTCTAATGAAATGGTTTAAAGCCGAAATATAAAATGGATTTTAATTTGTAAATGTTCGTATAGGTAGGGGATATTATTTTCTCTTAAGTTTATCTCACAATTATTTTCAGGGTAAATTTAAAATTGTCATAAGTAATAAATTTGTAAAAATATAAAAAAAACTAGTGATTAAATTAACATTGACGAATAGAATAACTGTGAATTTCCCTTTCAAATTCAACCAAATCCTATTATCCTATAGCAACATCCTTAAAAATAAAAGCTAACTCAAGGATGAAAAGGTATTTAAACGTACGAAGAGACGTCATTATTAAAACGACACTGCGGTTTAGCGCCAAATTTTAATATGGGGGAGGCATGTGTTATTACAGTCGGTGAGGCTCTAATGAAAGTGTATCTATACGTAAAGACGCCGTTTGTCACCTTTGTACGGTTGGCAACACAAATTCAGGAGCTTCATCATTTATTTTTGTATGATATGGGAGCAGTATTCTTATTTCGTGATGTGTGTGGCTACTTGCAATTTGTTTATATACGTGTGTCATGGTTGCTCTTCTATGTTACATTAAGGTTTGGGAAATATGAAAATCGAAGAAATCAGACAGGCATTTTCAATTTCTTTTGTATTTAACTAGATGGTTGATAAAAGGGGTAAGCGGTATCGACACGATTTAGAATTCCCTCAAAAGGATCAATAAACGATGTAGGTATCCTCGTGTTCTAGAAATAATATGTGCTTAAATATTAGAAAACTGTCCTTCCTTATTGCTCTTATCGTCATATCCAGTATAATTGGAACATTGAAAAAACAATACTTCGTATTTCATAAAGTGAGTCATCAGTTAGGAATGCTGAACAGTCTCTTTATGTCAGGGATAATTAGAATTTAGAGAATCTGCTGCTATTGATCTTGTTGATTGCTTTTTATGCTTTATTTTTCTTAAGGATATTTATTAATTGTTGTGTGTTGTAACCATGTATACCATGTATAGGTTTTTTGGTTGTTTTTGTATGAAAAATGTAAGTATTTTCAACAAAAAGTAATGTAAGAAAACGTAGGTACCTACCAATATCTCAAATTGCTAACATTTCGCAGCGGATACAAGATAGGTTTCCGGGTTTATCGATATTGAGGTTGCTACTCGCTGTTTATTTAGAAACAGGGAAATAAATGTTTTTATCACTATCTTGCTGATCTTTTATTATGTTCATGTATATTTACGGTAAAATTATCATTTTTTAAGCATCCATAAAAATGTTCGTTGACAAAGCTTTTGTTTTGAATGATATTAATTTTTCATATTTGACATCGCCATTAACATTTATAAGATAAATGAATATAAATTACTAAAATTAGAGTATCTGATTATTTATTCAGGCTAGGTAGAAATTTCCTTTATAATATTAATTTCCACTGAAGTCGTGATTGCCAACAGCGATTAAAACTTAACAAAACTCCTCTATCTTTCGACATAATTTCCAAGCCCTCCGTGTTTAACTTTATGGGGAATTTAAATAGAAATTATTCAAAGCCTTTCCTTAATTATAAGTCGATTGTCGATCAACATTATATATCAGTTTCACATTAAATATTGGCTCTTGGCACACTTAAAAGTTTTATTAAAGTTGAAATTACATTTTTAGAACTACAAAATAAAACCTTTTGAAGTGTGAAAGAAAAGATTCGATAACTTTAAGTTGGACTCAGTTGTGTTGGTATTGTATTGAATTGTTTCTTGTAGCAAAAAGGATTCGGTACTCATATATCTAGAATTAGACTGTCACGGGAATATCCGGAAATCTTTGTTCCATAATACTTTACTGGTATAAAATGTAATTCATAGAGAAATATTCTCAATGGAGAAATATTGTGAGATCCAAAGAAAATATATTATATTGTAGAAAAGATAGTTTTGATCCACACTGGAAGTTATTATAAAGTAATTTTGACCGGTCCAAATCGGACAGTATTGACGAAGTTGGCCAAACTTTAATTGGATCCCGACTTCTCACGCCCTCGCCTACTCGACCTTACAAAACTTTGGCGAAATGTATCCAAAAGTTTTAATGTAACTTAGCAAGTTCGCAAATACAATTTGAGTATTTTTATGATATTTAATCCGATACAATAACAGCTCAATGGTATAAAAAGATCGAGTGTTAAGAATTTTAAGTGTGTAGGTAACTATTTATAAGAATTGAAAGAAATATATATTATAATAACTAACAATTATGGTAAGATAAATAATAATATACAGAATAAATATGTTTCAGTCTTGATAAAACAAATTTCAATACATTAAGTATTTAAAAACGACACGATAAGTAAGACCATATTTGTGATTTGAAATAACAAGGAAGAATAAGCAATTTTGCAACTTTCGGAAATCTGAAATAGGTATATCAACTTACAAGAAAAATTGGTATTCCGACTGAAACAATCGTTTTATGATTCCAATCGAAAGATCAGAGAAGTGTGTTATGTTTGTAGGTACGTGATACTACTTTTATGTAAAATTTTATACAAATAAACAGAACAACATTCTATAGTAGTCATTAAAAAATCAGGTTATTCAATTTAACAAGAATTTAACAATATAAAATAAGTAGTAACGGAATTAGATCGCACTCCCCTAGAGTAAGACCAACTAAACGAATCCACGTACAAACTGTACCAAAGTTAGCAAATGCAAGGAAATTATGTTCAAGTGATATGGTTTAAACTCCGGATTCTCAACACGTACCAGTATACATTACAGTTATTAAAACTTACAGATCAAAGCTCTGTTTCAGCTTAACTAATAAATGGCTGCAGCTTCGTATCGCCACGCTTTGCTCGACACTTAAGTTGTGTTACTTTTATTTCTTCGCAAATTTACGGAGATTCTAAAACATTATTATAACCAAATATTATACTGAATTTAACTGAATTGAAATATTCTAAACCTATATGAAATATGAAATTTTAAGTAATGGTAATCAAAACGTTATTACGAAGCCAGAATTGTATTTGGTTTTAATTAATTCATCTGAAAACATACAAAAATCTGCGTGTTGTGAGGTTTTGAATTCAAATTGTATCTTAAAAATATAGTGGCTATGTTAAATAACTATTATTATTAGTATAACGATAAATAATGGTCTATGTTACTCTGTACCGTAGCGTTCTAAAGGTATAATAATGTTAAAACCGGTAGAGTGGTTTTGTGTTAAATCCAATAAAAATACGTCAAATTTTCCCCTTTTTAGATTTAAATGGATTAATAAAGAGACAAAAAAGTAAATTGAGGCTTTGTTCTTGATCTTATATTTAACGGAAATTTTTCCTGTTAAAAATTCTGCATCAGCAAGCCACTGATATAATGTTATTTTTTAATTTATCGGATTTAGAGCGCTTCAACATCAGCACCCATTTATCCGTTTACACGGCTCCACTGTTTGCGGGCTGCCTGAATCTAAATTTCCATTATTCAGTGTTTGGTTATATGAACCCTATCGGATTGCATAATTATGATGAACTGGTTGGCTTGTTTGTTTTGCATTTTGTTAATTATGAATTTCCTTTCTAATACCAGTAATCTGTTATTACTTTAATGTTCAATATGTTCAAACACACTTCGAGTCTGTTAAAGTATTGCTGCTATAATATTATAAGAGTGAAGATTAATTCTGCTTTCAATAATATTTGGATCTCCGACAAGATGTACTGTAAAATAAGTTTTAAATTTTCAAGAAATTGCCTCTCTATATGATAGTAACTACATCGAATTTACGTCAAGAAAATCGCGAACTTATTTACTTTTCGCACATCTTGGTAATGGGATGTGGAATAAGCCATCTCCGTAGTACATGAGATCCGTATTTCATATCCATTAGGCTTAAATAAATATGAATCATATAATGTTCTTTTTGTTCCAAGATTAAAAATAAATTCAAAGATTTCTGTTATCCAATATTTTTCTACGAATGGACGCTTTAGCAGTCATCATTTTTTTAGTAACGCAAAAAGAATGATGCTTGAGATTCCAAATATTGGAAGTTGTGATTAAGGTTAAATGAAAAAGTATTTGTTGATGGAAATCTCGATGTAAAATAAAGGAAAACGTGCCACGTTAACTAAAGTAAAGATAGATTGTTAATAACCTTAAAAGCTTTCTAGGCCTCCATGAAATTTATTTTCTATAGCGGATACAGTTCTGTGGGATACAGGGACAGTTTGTCAACGTTTTTATTTGTTTGAAAAAAAGTTTGTAAATAGCATTAATTTATATGTGATTTATATGGACCATTAAAATTAATTTAAAAGTGTGGCAATTTACTTTCGAGATTTAGAAAATCTAAAATAAATATTCAAATAGGAATCAAAAATCAATATCATTTATTTAAAGGATACTTATGTGTCTCTCAAATCTCAATGTTAGCCAGAAGGGCTTCTACATTTTAACGCGGACGCGTGGGTGAACTGAAGGTTCACCCTGGTAGCAACATGCGCAAGGGCGTCCTCCTTTGACGGGGATCTCGAACCTCGGCTTGGGCTGTCGCTTGAGTGGAAGGCCGGAAGGGCCCTAGTCGGACGGGAAAGGATATGTTTTACTAATAATTGTATTGTATAGTCAGCGTCTATAGCTACTATTAAGTATTCTGTGGTATACATATGATTTGTTTATTTTATCAATGGCCATATTGATTATAAATCAAATGATATATTGAAGGTTTTATGAGGTATTTCACTAGTCTCGTATAGGCTTTGTTTGTATTAATGACTGCCCGGCCCTGTTTGTTTATAGGCTCAATATAGGGTGATATAGGTAATGGTGCTTGCGTGCTACATACATTCTTATATATGCTCTTGGCGAAAATCAATGTCAAACAAGATTATCTTTTATAGTTCACCAATTTTTAGTTTATTAGTCGAGAAATTGTGCTTAAAATGGGGATTTAAAAAACATAAAGGGCTAAAGGAGAACAAAACATGGGGATATTTTTATTAATCTAGGTTTTGATAATATAAAATTTTGTTTTGATAATACTAGTACAACAGATTACTAATAAGAATTTGATAAGTATCATGTAACAATTCGATTGTGGGCTTTAAAAAAAAGAATTCAAAAGAGGTAAAGCAATAGCGTGACTTTCATTCAATTCTATGTGACAAGAAATACGATTATGTAAAACTATTATGAGATTGTGCGGAAAATCCCCCGAGACCTGGATAGTAGGGAAAAAATCATTTCTGTTTAGTATGAGTTGGCACGGAGGGAAATTCAATTTTTCCACCCATACATATTTTCCTTATGTAAATTTGTTTGTGAATACATATCATAGTCTACGTGACGACAGTATTCGTAAATGAATTAGGATAATATCATTTCTATTCATGATTATAATATTGAATATCGTATATGTGAATAAAGTGATAAAGCGAACTCTACTAAACAATATTCTCTAAATTTATATCTAAACGTTAACAGAATAGGTACGTTAAAATATAGTTCAGCTCCTAACCTCGCATTTAAGTCTGAAATCTATACATATAATAAATCTGTAGAAGGGTCAATTCTGTACATTGAAAATATTGAAAAAAATAAATAGCAGGGGGTGTTACTGGATCGATACCAAACCCAAATATGTGATTAAAAAAATTTTTGTCTGTCTGTCTGTCTGTATGTGAAGGCATCACGTGAAAACTAACGGTTCGATTTCGATGAAACTTGGTATAATTATACCTTATTATCCTGGGCGTAAAATAGGATACTTTTTATCCTGGAAAAATACGTAGAAAAAAATTAATCTTAATTTTTCAGTTTTATCCATAGACGTTGTTCTGTAGAACCGCGAACACACGTGGCGTATTATTATAGACCTAGCCGTATTTGGGTCCAATAGATATTTTAATAAGATGTCATTGTTAGAGTTACTCAAAATGGCGAAATAAACCATCCACGCGAAGACCGACATCCGCGCGGACGGAGTCGCGGGCGGAAGCTAGTTAAAACTATATTGACATAATTTTAATTAACTCGTTGAAGGTTCAACAACAACATTCAACAACGGTAAAGAAATATTTGAAATATAATGAACTTGAACATTTTGCTTAATGAAATTGAAAACTATATCTACGTAAAATATTACTATAGTAATATTACGTTAGTATTTAGTTTAAACCGTTGGTACTAACGACGGAATAGATAAAACTTTTCTGGGGTAATTAACTAATTTTAAATTACAATCAGAAAGTTTGGATATAATTTACGAAAAAAAATCATACATACTTCATCTGATTTATATGGACATCTTGATTGAAAGAAATGTTTTGTTATGTAAAATAACAATAACCAAAGCTATTTCGACTTCTTTTTAAAAATCACAAGAATAATTTGAACGAAATACAAAAAGTGAAATGTAAAAGATTACACCAATGATTACAGCTTCAGTGTAAAATAAAAAGAAAGAACATTTATACAATGGGTTTGTTCTAACTTGCTATCTCAGCAACACCTGGAAAGGCAAGTTTAAATTACTTTTGAACTTTTATTTAATTTATTGAGAGCGTTTGCATAATGTTGATTCCGTCTGGCGAATCTTGAAATCAGGTAAGTAATGAAATGTTTTTACTAAATTAGGATCTTGTGGAAAGTTTTCTATATTAAATTTTGCCTTGTTAGTTTTATGTTCATTTATTTGGACGCAGATTTTAAACCATAATTGGGGTCTGCGTGAATTTCATTTCAAAATTTTCCAATAATCTAATATGAGCCTGAAAGTTTGTTTGGGTGGTATGAAAATGTTTGTCGCTTTTACTTTGCATAAAACTATTGTTGTTTTTGTTAATCATACCATCTAATATATATAAATCTCGTGTCACAATGTTTGTCCTCAATGGACTCCTAAACCACTTAACCGATTATAATAAAATTCGCACAACATGTGCAGTTCGATCCAACTTGAGAGATAGGATAGGTTTTATCCCGGAAATCCCTCGGGAACGGGAACTATGCGGGTTTTTCTTTGAAAACGCGGGCGAAGCCGCGGGCGGAAAGCTAGTAAAATACTAAATAATAATAAAATTAATAACACATCATTACTAACAAGCTTAAATACGTTATACAAAATCATAGAATTCTTTAAAACGAATAAGTATTTCATTGTTAAAAGATTAAAGTAATAAGGAACATTTAAATTTTATTCTGTTACGCGTTCCGTATAAAACAAATTAGATTTTGAAGAAAGATTTCTTGCGGGAATAAAAAATACGTAGACAACCGACGCTGTACCATTCTGGGTGATTTCCTTAATGCAGAAATTTAGTTTAGTTTAGTGTCTTGCATTAAACCAAGATGAAATGGGATTGCCATCTCGAGGGAATATTTTACGAAAAAGATTTATAAACCATTTATGAGAACAGGAGTTGTTCATTTGCGGCTATTATAATCTACTAGATCATTTTAAATTTTGTATGCGGAAGAGATCGATCATCATTATCTTTAGCTGATATTTGAATCCACTGCAGAGGCACAGTTCCTTGTGTGTAGACTGTTGACCATTCGAAATTATGGGTTGCTAATTATTGGTATAATATAATAATAAATTGTATTCTTGTTTCTTTCACGATGTTTCCTCTTATCGATATCGGCACTGAAAATACAATTAAATTAAAAAAGAGATATAATGATATTTTTTCTTTGGCAAAGTTATATTTTACTGACGTGAATGCCTATAGTCACGCCACAGTATTACAATATTATTTCCTACAGTAAGGAAACGCCTTTGATGTCGCGCGATGCCGCCGCCAGCGTAGGTACTTACGCTGCCACACGAAAATAGGCTAAGGTTGCAACAAATGGGAAATAAAACAATTTTGATTATTAATATTATGATGAAATCATTTATTCATATGTACATTCAAAATAATTGCGATTATTATTAAATCTGATGTAATTATTTGTTCATAAATATATAATTACAGATATTGCACTGCTAAATATTATTTACGTGGTCTACGTGGACACTTTATTTTTGTATGTTCTTAATTGTATATTATACCATTTAACTAAGTAATGCATTCGCATTGGGATGTACAATCTGATAAGAAAATAATGAGGACAACATAATATACATAGCTTTGATTTTAATTCAACAGATACAATTAATACAATCTTTCTGAAATATTGTTTCCTTCTGGGATTTCAATGTAGATTTACATCCGTAAACGGAACAGTTTTTGCACGCCATAATAAAATATGTAAGTACCTATGTATAATAAAATTATTACACAAAAAATACGACTGCGTCGTCCTTTCGCGATAGTTAATGCAAACTCAGCGTGATTGCATTAAGCGGCCCGCGTCGCGTCGCCCGACCCCCCGCCAGTTCCCCTCCGTTTCTCTGCACAAGTACATTCGTCGCACTACTGTAGGAAATATGGTAATACTGTGGTCATGCCCTTGCATCTCAATTGATCGTATATCTTCTCTCTATAATGTTCGCTTGTTATGTACCCAGAACTTACAACAAACTGCGACACCTATTAGAGTAAAAGTTCCTACTGTAAAATGATAGTATAAATGTTGAAATTACAGTAGTTTACGTAGCTACACTCCGCCGTTAGATACCGATGTACTGGCCCAGTTGAAAACCACTCCGAGAATAATGACTGTCATAAATTGTCTGCACTTGCAGTTTATGCATACAGTGTATGTATTAGCTTTTTAGTATTTACGGTTGTGCAGAACTTGGTGAGTTTGAATCTATAAATATTTGGTTTTAAATTTTGCAACTTGAATATCAGTTTATTACTTTACAAATTTTTCTTTTATTTTATTAGTCTAAGTTTAAGTTACGTATATGCTTTTAAAACTTTTTTACATTATAAGTCACTTTCAATAAGTCTATGAGATGGATATATCTAATATTTAAGTTTTACTTTCGTTCATACAGTCTCAATATCTATTTAGGATTAGAACTTGCTGATGCAATGGCATTCATGTGATAGCAACGAGCTGGAACGACAAGTATGAAAATCCAGTAAAATACTGATGCCAACCGAATTTATGTCACAAAATTCCACCCTGAAATGTAATCTCGCTTAACGAAGCTTATAAAGTATTCATATTTCAAGTTAGTTCAGAAGTTATGATGTCTAACTTTGATATCATTTTCTTGGTGGCAATGTGTTTCAGGTTATTTTATGATGGAATTTGTACTTTTAGTTAGTTATTAGTTAGTGTAGTATTATTATAATTGTCACATCTCAGCGGCTCCTACTGCGTACTAGAGTGTAGAAGAAAATAAAAATGTTTATTATTGTCTCTAAAATATATTTTAAATAAACTTGTAATTGTGTAATATACTTGAACGTAAACTTGAAACAAATTACTGAAGAAAACTAGATTTTGTAGAGACAATTGAGTTGAATTCACAAAAGTGCATTGCAATCCACCCACGCTCGTTAAAACTGAACAAGATGGTAAATTGAACTGAAAATAGATTTTGACTCGATCTCATGTCGACTTATAGTTCAAGTTAATATTGGCTATTAAAACTGAAGTTTACCAACCGTGGTTAGACAATTTCGTAACTGTCTACACAAAAGCTATATCTACACGATTGCAGTTACATTGTTAGTATTTCCATCGAAAAGTTTGGTTAGGTTTTAATGGCACTTTGTGTGCTCACATATGAAACTATTACGGGCGGGTAATATGAAACTTGTATTTAATAATGGAACGCTTGCTTGATACAGCTGTACCCTAGAAAACTTATTTCATATATTACCTAGGATATTTCGATAGTAAGGTCTAGTTTCTATTTAAGTACCGTGTATATGTCAAATTCGGATCCTTTGTTGCCTTTGGAGTAAAATTATACAGATATTTTCTATTCAGATTAACTACAATATGTTCGTGTCATCTGCATTAATAACTGCCAGTTTCACAATTTCTGGATATGACATTCTGTTTAGCTTATCTGTCAGTTAAAATAACAATTAAAATGTATAGAAATAAAAACCAGACAAAAACTAACAATTAGTCAAAAACAAGAGACGCTCTACAATTTAATTGAGAACTTAGAAAGTTATATGAGTGGAGTTTTCTTAGAATATTTGTGATCCTTATAAATATAGGTACATCTATGTTTCCTATTGGGAATATTCGAATGCGTTTGTATGTTATTTTATGCACATTTATAATTTGTTAAAAGATATTCAAAAGGTTGAAATTCTATTTATAAATTTGTATTTCTAAGTTTATAATGTTTACACACCCGTCGCTTCATTTTTAATAAGCGGGCTGAATTTTCTCTGAGGCAAAATTTCAGACGATTTAATAAACCAAGACTTAATAATGGATGAGTGAAGGCGAGAGCGGATTCATAAGATGCAGTATTGATTTTGCCTACCTACAGTTTTCATGAGCAATAGCGAGTGTGACCGAATACATCGATCTTATAAAAACAATAATATGAGTTAAACGTGTAAAATAGAAAAAGTGTTATTATATTATTTTGGGAAAGATTTTGGCATTCTTTGCAACAATGCTAACCGAGATCGTGAAACTAGATCCAATAACTAATGAAAATCTCACTAAACGACACCTTTTATCGACATATCACACAGGTGAGAATTATGTCGCCGTATGTTGTAGCGTGACAATATTTACTATATTTTTAGTTTACATATTATCGGGTAAATTACTAATGTAGCTTATCTCATTTATACTCTTTATATACTTAAATGATTTTAAATTAAATGTACGTAAACCACCCGTTATTCCTTCTAGAGATGGTTACGTGCGTACTACATAAAAGAACCTTTGTGTCTTGGTTTTCAAGTAAAGAAATAAGGCAAGGTAACACGTCCATGATTTACGAGGTCTCGAAGAAAGGATGCTTTAAATGAACAAGCGTTACGTGCACTCACTTTACTATTGAGAGGCTGAGTGACGAGATTTGATGTTCCGTAGTACTTTAACCTGCATCTTATTTGACGAAATGTCTTACTTTACTTACCTTATTGTAAACCAAGTATCAATACTACTACTATAAATGTAGATACTAAAGTTTTAGTACAAATATACAGGGTATTACTATTGGTATACTAAGCGCAAAGGAACTTTTAGTTTTGCATACACTGATCACATAAAAAACAAAATTACGTCAAAAAATGTTTGCTAAATTTTTCCTTAAAATCCATTTTTTCATCTCTAGCTTCGCGCAGCCGGCGTATACCACTTCGCTAATGTGAGCATTCTGTCTATGAAAACATATCTTACACGATAGCACACGTGCGGGTGGCAAAATTGGGTGGAATGCTTGTTAGAAGTGTACACAGAGTTTTAAGAATTCATCCTTTTGAAAAAAAAATGCGTATGGAATTTTATAAGTATTTTTTACGTACTCAGCTTATGCAAAACTATAACCTCCTATGAGCTTAGTATATCGACGGTGGGACACCAAGTATGTATAAGTAAATTTTGGAATTTACATAAGTATGTAAATTTAAAAGAGCTTTATTACAATTCTCTTTTCTTTTATTTCGCGTCTTCTAATTTTTTTTTTGTATGCTGTCTTCATACCATTTTTTAAACGTTCTAAGGTACTTCTACGTAGGGCATGTAACATAGCGCACGCAAAATATTTATCGCTACGTGTAAAAAAGCTTTCCGTTTTCTTACAAACTATTACGTAAATCCAACCTCCCTATAAGCTGTATATAGAGGCATATTCTATCCGAGGCCGTAAAACGTAAGTAACGATAAAGTAAAATAATAAACAAAGATTTCTCGGAACTTCCGACCGTATCAGCCATAACGTTTGCCCTCTATGGCGTGATAACACAACTTAGCATATAACTACAGGCTTCTAAACCTTATGTTTATATGTTGAAGACCATCTTGCCTCGTAAACAAGCTACGCACGTAAGCAATAAATGGGAAACTTCATACGTGTTTAAAGTTTTATTATAGCTGTTCTTAACTCGGAGCGTCTGAGCTAAATTGCGGTCTTCATTTCTTCACTTCGCTTAGTCATAAATTCTACTTCAACAACTTTATTGAATGTATATTATAAGTTTTCAAAAGTGTTGTAAATTTCATTACGGAATGTTGGAGTTTATTCTGTTCATAAGAGTATGCTGCAGAGTGCAGATGCAGACACCTGCATCGGAGAATTTAATTTTATTTCTACATGTTATATTGTTATATTTATCACCTTTCTATTCGCAAACAGCTAATTTAAACAGTTATATTCAGATTCGTTCTGAATGTTAATCTTGAATGATTTTTTTTTCTAATTTTCCACCGATTAACAATTATTACACTATGATAATATATAAAAGGGCTAGATACGTTACCCGCTCTCTATTTTGGCAAGAAAAAACTCAGGTAAGTGCCCGAGTTTCACTTAGTCACGCACCATTCAGCGTCGTGGCGACGTTCATTTTATATTTTAATCGGCAGTTGTTATTACGAAGTACATGAGTGAGACATGTATTATGTCTCGTGCGTGAGAGTGAAAGAGAGAACAACTGTATTGGTGATAATGCGTTAGTAAGTAGGTATGTATTAATTACGCTGTTTTTTAGTGCAATGATGTTGGCGTATGCCGCGTCTACTAGTATAATTGTCATTGTTATTACATAATATTTTTCTTTTATTTAAGTATAAAAAAAAATCATAATTTTTTTTTATATGCAGCTGGTACTTATTCAAAAGCTCACAAATATACCGCGATATTGTGAAAAACTAGAATTGGAACAGATACATATCGATACCTATAAATTTTGGGAAAGTGACTGGCAGAGAGAAATGGAAGTCCTTTCCCGAGGGAGATATAAGTTATGTTGTCGTTTTTTATATTGTTATTGAAACCAAAAAAAACTTTAACAAATTTGAATACGATCATTTAAAGTTTCATCTTTTAAATATATAAAAAACATACAGTTTTCTTTGGAGTTGATAGTTCGATTATATACCTAATATTCGGTAAAGGAAGAAAAATTTACTGTTAACACGTTAGCTGCGAAACAGGGCTTGAAACACCCTGTCCGTGTCTCGTCGTTATAGCGGTAGGAAAAAACTTAAACTTCTCTGTCGTGCGGGAGGCATAACTTCCATCTGGTTCAGTGTAGGAAAGTGATATCTATATATCTGAGATGTGCTATTGATTCCTAGTTCAATGGTATACCGACCTTAATACCGGGTTTCTTAGACCTCGTACCGCACTGAACAAATAAAAATTCTAACACAGTGCGGAACGAGGTTGCGAACACCTCGTACCACCACGCACCTCGTACCGCACCCTAAGGTAGCTTCACGCGGTTAGTGTTGTGCAACGCATTCGAGACTATTTGTGGAACAACTTATTGAAGCTTTTACAAAGAAGTACTTGAATGTGGATACAGGTAATTTTCAAACATCCTAACTACT
The DNA here is from genome assembly GCF_905220415.1 of Colias croceus. Classification (NCBI taxonomy): domain Eukaryota; kingdom Metazoa; phylum Arthropoda; class Insecta; order Lepidoptera; family Pieridae; genus Colias; species Colias croceus. The sequence goes on along the minus strand of NC_059541.1, from coordinate 9,348,325 downwards.
CGTCATAATAAATATCGTTAATAGAAACGTGAATGTGACATGTTGAGTAACTTTCTTCAAATAGGTTGATAATCATGATTACTATTAGTGTGTTTGTTCATTGAATCAACTAGCGGCAAATCCAAAACACCCGGCAATCGGGGTATGGCTCATCAAAATTTAACTCTTGCCCAAGTCAACAAGCCAACAAACAAGGCACATCATCTCTTAAAGGGATCAAAGAAGAGTAGATGTGTAGGATGTTACGAAAAACTCCGCACCTTTTTAACAAGTCGTGAGGCCGAAAAAGGTAAAGAAAATTCTCACATAATGCACTGGTTGCAAACAATATTATTGTTTGGCCTGTTTTAATGAAAAACATTCATAAGTTTGATAAATAAATACAATTAAATAAAATCGATATTTCTTTTCCCATCACTAAATTATATGAAAAACTGCTATTGTTCAGTGCGGTATGGGGTACATCAGACCCCACATTTTATTTTACCCCTAGAATCTAAACTAACTAATCTAATCACGGGCGACGGTAGATTTAGGTTAATGAACTCATTGTTAATAATAATCACGACAAAAGCCGCACACTTTGTCTTATTTGGCGCCAAAAAAACGATTTTGGTCTCCTACGGGCGGTGGGGTTTAATATGCCTCGTGCCGCCACAATCTCTGGTATAGGACAAGGTTTAAAACGTCCCGTAACGCAGTAATGGAAAGTACAGATATTTCTGTGCCGCAGTGAACGTGTTAAACTAGGCCTTACAATTGTTTAGGTAAAAGTCTATTTAAAATACCTAGAGTTCCAGTTATTTTTACACTTATGAATTTATCACTTATCACTATCCAAGTTAACTATTAAAACATAAAATCAGGTAGGCGGGGAATCAGTTCACATTGTTTGTCTTAGTTCTATTCGAACTATTTGCTCCGTTCCAACTCGAACGGATTCCCGCTTGCAATCCAAACCGTCTTGCCTACTTCTCAATGGGGTCATCTGACGTCTTATTTGAATAGCCTTTATTAAGTGAATAGTGAATTGTGAACTTTATTACAGTCCTTTTTTGTGTGTTTGTTTTTGTGTTCGGACCAATGTTTCAATGTCGGTGATAAAAAACTTTTACAAGTAGGTATAGCACATAACAATGTTGTCTGTATTTTTTAATTTAACGCAAAAAAAATACTTCGTGGAAATTCAATACATGCAATCCAATGTTCAGAGGAATGTTTTATATTTTTGCATGTGGGTGTGATTCTTTAAGTTTTACGTGGTTTTACAGATTATTCCAAGCCTACACATAACTTGTTGGTCGACATCCCATAAACTGAGATATCTTCGTTCTAATTAATTAAGTTTTAAAGCTATGATACTTAGAAGTAAGAAAACCATACTTTAAATCCCTATCTATAAACCCTTAATGATTTAGCTATAATTTCCTTCACCATTAGCGAGTAGAAGCAATTAAATCGCTTAAATGGAAATCTCGCAATTTCTGTTTATCCAATACGGGTGATAATTTAAATAACAATGTGGTTTTCTCAAAGGGATCCGGTGGGTTTAGCTGAGCGATTAGATTGTATAAATAAATACCTCTGGTAATCTTGATGCAGATTTTCAGATGCACAAAGCTAGCTGTTCTATAATGTTATTTAGTATTTACATTGCAGATTGCGTTTATTTAACGTAGAAAAACTATTGACGTAGAGACTTAGATTTTCACGAACTTCGTCTACAAATCTAGAGGAAATATAGTTTGAGAAGTGGATACTGTTTATTTTGATAAGGGTCGGTGGCAGTATGCTAATTCTAATTACGTAAGCTAACATTATTAATCCGTATGTTTGCTTGGATATATTGGCTTCTGAAGGTGTGGTATGCAAATATATAGGATTACATATATAAACGGATACGAATAGTGAACACCTTTACAAAAGTAATAAATGCTCGATTGTTTTAGAAGCTTGATGTTAGTTTAATATGTAAAATGAGCATTCATATATATAATTGCTACTAAAAATGAAAAATCAAGCATTAAAACAACGAACTGAATAATAAAGAGGATTAGAATAACCAATAATGATAAAAACGTATTTCCATATTTTTTCATTATTATTATCGATAATATGACGTTGTGACAGCAATCCCCGAAGGATATCGACAGATCACATGCCTCAGAGCGCTGGCCCTTAAAAGAGGATTACTGTGCGGTTCCGTGTTTTATGATTTTTTTTTATTTGTATGTATGTGTAAATAGGAAAAATTACAATATGAGTTTTAAGAAAATTTTGATGCCATTTAAATCTTTAATGTTGTTTTCAGGTTGTACACATCGACGATCCATTTTTAAAAATTACATAATTAAAGTTATTCCGCAGGGAGTCTCCTTCGTCTTTTTGGATATCTGGGTAAGTATATATTTCAATAAATTATAAAATGAAACAACATATTTCGCCACTTTCGAATATTTATTCATTGAATCAATAAAATTAATAAATGTCTTTACTAAATCAATAATTGTTCATTATTTCAAGTCCTTGAAGACAAAATTAAATGGACCCTTGAAGTAGTTGAGAGAGCTCTGGTACATGGTGGGCGGTGGGCCGACCCAACTGATTTGGAAGTTTTCCACCATCTTGGATATCAGGGTCTCTAGCTCCAGATCGGCGATTCGACGACCTATGTAAATAGATGAGTAAGTTTGTCTGTAGTATACGTTTGAAAACAAGACAGATTGGAAACAATATGCATGATCCAAGAAAGGATAGACGAAATTCATGTTCTTTATCAACAGATATAAAATATGTTGGGTCTAATAAATACCAGATAAATAAATTAAACTGAAAAAATTAGGTGAGAAAATTGAGGTAAACGAATTTCGACAGATCAGCTAGTTATTTATGAGGGTATAAATTTAAATTAATATTGTTTTCTGAGCAATTTTTGTATAATACCATATTTACACTTAACACTTGGTGTATACTTAAGTAACTACCTACTTATTTAATGTTCATTGTATCTTTTTTATGTTTCCATAATAAACAAATTTCATTCGTTCATTTCATTTCATTGTACTCTTACCAATACAAATTCGAGCTCCAAACCCGAAAGGGCTGTACGCAAAAGGATGCGCGTTTCCATGATACAAGGGATCGTCTTTATCCACGATCCATCTCTCCGGAATAAATTCATTTGCTCGAGGATACTGCTCTTCCATTTTAGCAAGGTATTGATGAGGAAATACTAGAAACATCTGTAAAAGGCAATAAAATTGATTTAATAATATTGTTTCGGTTCTCAATGAAATATACATATTACATAGGTATCTACTACTCATGTGGTCATGCATATAAAAACATACAATGATAATAATAGATATGCCAAAAACCATATCATACTTATATAAATGTATTTTGCCAATTAGGTACATCCAAATATGATTTCAGTTTTATAGGCAAAATGGGAAAGGAAAATTGTTAAAACAATGAGAACTGCATAATTTTCATTTGATAATGAAAATTTTAGTTTAAAATTCACTAGCTAGTCACTACTGTAACTATCAAAATTTTATATTATTTTTATTAACAAAATATTTTTATATTTCTGTTAAAACGCAGCGAAGAAAGAACTTAATATATTTGCATAATGAAGTAGACGTGAAGTTTATAATACAATTTTAAAAACTTTCGAAGTGAAAATATATTACCTTTAAATTTTCATAGCTCTCTTTGTGCGATAAAATGATTTTAAAATTGACAGGTCCTTTATAAAGTTGAAAAGAAAATAACTTGTTGATAAGAAAAAATCTTACAAAGAAGTCTCGTCAGTAAAGGTGAAACGAATATTCAAGTTTAAGTGAAATGGACTTAGAAAAGTTATATAGTGTTCACTCAAAGTACAATTTGAATCTATAGGGTTCATCCACTAAGTGTTGAGTACACTTTAGTCGAAGCCTCTCAGAAGTCCGCACTAAATTGATTCTTGGGTTTAATTGTTTAAAGACGATTCAATGTAGTTTAGATTTCACAAAGCGCTTTATTTTATCAGCTTAGCTCTTGAGCGTAATGAAGTTGGTATTTTTAGAAAAAAGCCAACTCCTTTAACATGAAATGAAGTCTCAATAGTGGGATGATGTAAATTAGTTTAGAACATGTTGCTTTGATATTTTCTTGTTATAGTCACGTCGACGATCTTAATTATCCTGTCAGACTGAAATGTATTAATACTAAGCTTCGTCTAGAAGACTTGTATAATTAGAGCGACTTTATGCGATAATTGGATTGTTTTTTCATTTACTGATTTTGATACCATTCCAATGTTCCGTAAGTTGAAGTTAATGTAAGTGAACATTTAATTTACGATATTATTTATATTCTAAAAAAATATGAAATAAAAATGTCAATGTACCTACTGAAAAAAGTGCAACCAAATTGCTAATCTTCTTAAAATTTAAGATATAAAACATACTTACATCTTTAGGTATTTTATAGCCCAAAATGTTATATTCCTTAGTAGTGAGTCTTGCATTCCCTCCCGTTACAGGCATCGCTCTCATTGACTCTTTTATACAAGCTTTTAAATATTTCTTTTCATTCCCGGAGAGAACTTCATCCCGTAATTTGTTTTGTTTCTCCGGGTTACTCGCGAGGAGGTACAAGGTTGCGCTCATTGTGTTACCGACCTGTTGATTCATTACTCCTATTAATTTGTTTGTTAAATAGAATTACTTTTAGGAATTAATAGATTAACTTTACTACCAATAAAATAAGTGTTTTTCGATGATTAAAATCTGTAAGTAAAGTGACTTAATATAGTGTCCCATAATTTTTTATTTGTGCAGTTAATTACTTTAGGTACGTAAACGAATAGTATAATATGCGTCGATTTTGGCTGTTCCCCTTGTCTTGTTAATCACATACAATTATATCACTTATGTTCTGTAATTGTTTACAGTTAAAGTAGTGTAATTTAAAAGTACAAAACTGTAATAAATGAACACAATTAAAGTGATATATCGAGTACCGTATCGACTCCAGTGAACAGCAAATCGCTGGCCATTATGAGAGCAATCCGTTCGTCTATCTCCAGTAGTTTTTCAAGAACACTTTTTTGATCTTCGGCCTTTTCACCTTTCCCTTTCAATTCCTCTCTGGCCTTTTTAACAAAGCCTAGTGTTATCCTGAAAGGTGCTGTCGATAAAGTATTGTATTCTATGAAAGCTTTTGACGGAAAATAGTCATTCGACTTTGAGACTGTAACATTGTGATACAATCAGAAAAGTTTCGAAATCTTTCATGACATTTCAAGGCACATTCTTGAATGTGCTGTGAATGTTTCCTTTTCTTTTAATATTATAGTTTGTAAAATTTGTAATGGTACATAAAACTGTTAAATAAATAAATAAATAAATAACCTTACATTTCTACAAACATTCATTAGCTAAATACTTACTCATCAATACTGCTGAAGACCTTCATAGCCCGCTTAAACGACGGGGTCGAAATATACCTCCACAAGCTGGGTTTATAATCTAAATTCTCAGCAATAGAAAAGAACTCATGTACATAATTAATCAATTGTTTAGCAGGAGAGTTGTCTGCTAAAGTATCGTCTAACGCGTGAAGTCTATCTCCAAGAGCGATCGCGCTGACCGACTCGAGGGCCCAGAGGTTCATTTGGTAGTCGAAATTGTCTTTTATCATGTTGTTTTCGTCACGGAGTTTACGTAGCCTGAGTATATATTATGTGAAATAAAGAATATTAGTTATTGTGTTTATTGAAGGACACTTTGTAAAAACAGTGTCCGCAAAATACAAGGTATGCTAAATGTAGAAGCATATGAATAAACTATAAGTTCAATTGATCATAGCAGCCTGTATAAAACATGATAATGTATGTAATGCATAATTATAAGTGGAGTACATTTTGTAAATTGTAATAGTTATAATTTTGAGGATATTATAAGTTTAGGGTGTTTATAGGTTATGTCTTAGAGCATTATGTTCTACTAATAATATATTATGATGTAGAGACACCCATTTCAAATTTGTTCAAAGTTAAAAACAATCAATTAGTTTCTTGATGTCTTATTGATTTGATCAAATAAACTCAGTTTATATTCAATGAAATGGAATTACTACCTTTTGATCAAATCTTCAGCAACTTCGGCACTGACTTGACTGTACAATTTGACGATATTAGGTTGCATTACGATGGGATTCACCATAGAGCGGGTTTGCTTCCATTTCTCTCCATGACTAGAAAAAAGACATGTAGGTATCTATGGATAAATGAATAAAAAATGAACTATTTTCGTGTTAAATGTAATCCTTTAATCGCCAAAATTTACTATAATCGTAAGTTTAAGTATTCCTTTCTTGGTTCTATTACAAAGTACTAATAATGTTTACAACCGCAAACCATTACATTAGGGATGTTAAAATTTTCGGGCCTTTTTTGCATTTTCCATTGATGTTCTTTGTGACTCAACACGATGTTTGCTATAAGAATGTAACCATTATTTACGTTATTCAAAACCTCTCCACGTTTCTTATTCTTGTTTACATTTTCCGCGAAAAAGGGTCTCTTGTAATTTTAGTCTTACATGGGAATTAAAGGCAGTCCCTTTACGTGCCGCGTTTACAAATTTAGAGATACCCTATTCAAAGGTTGGGAAAAGAGCTCTGTTTTATTAAAAGGCAGGATAATACTTTTAATAAGCAGAAGAGGTGTTAAATGGTACGATGTTACTTGCAATGATTTGTGTATTGTCTGAATTAGTTACTTTTTATGCAGATTTTGTATTAATATCTGAAATATAAGTATTTCTGCATTTCTATTTTCTAAAAATTCTTGAAGTACTATACTTAATACCTATTTTTTATTTAATCAATTTAATGAAAATCAATTTAACTACATACTGATAATCAGTAATATAAATAAAAATCTGTCAGTTATCATTTCAGGTAAGTAGGAAAAAAGAACTCACTCGCTAATCAAGCCTGTTGGTTCTTTAGCTCCTCCCTTTGGTTGGTTATAAAAGTTTCGGTAATAATACAGAATTTGAAATCCAGGTCGAACAGGCAGCCAATTTTCGCCTCTAAGAACCTACAAAAGAAATAATTTAGAATGGATATTATTGTTTGGTAAGAACAATATTGAAAATGGAACGAAGAATAACGAATAATGTTTTGTTTTGTTTGAATAATGATGAAAGTTGTGAAAACCATTGAAGGAAGCTCAATACCAACTCAATACTTAAGTATTATAAAGTGGTTTGAATTTCTTGAGATCAGAAATATTGAAATACCAACTACGATGATCTGCAACAAAATTAGCTAAGAATTAGCAAAATTAGCGACCACTGCTTAATAATATCGATGAATTCTGAATTATTTCAGTTACGACATTGCAGGTCTATCTCGGGATCTAAATAAAGAATTACATTTCAAATCAATAATTGTAGAACTATAGAACGACTATTATTATCTCAAATAAATATTTTATTATTTCGGTCCTGAAAGTTAGGTCCTAAAATTATAGGACCAAATAAATTTTTAGGCTTCCAAGGAAAACTTTCGTTAATGTACAAAAAGCAAATGGTACCTCTACCTACTCTGTAAATTAGGTAGGTAGGTAGTACTCTGTAAATTTCGCGCTGTTGACGTTAAAACGTTCCTAACCGTGCCAAAGAGAAATGTGCTATGATTCGCACTTGGTGTCGCCATTCCATTTCATAAATTTATGTTCCTCGCGACACACCAATCTATAACCACTCTCATTTAAGGCAATATTATACTGATTATAGTGTTTAAGGTGACTATGAAATTTATAAGTCGGAGGTATGACAGGAGAGCATGCAATAAATTAATTGATTTTAAAATTTATCTGTACATGTAGATAACATCATCACTACTCGAAACGGTGAAGGAAAACATCGTGAGACAAGATCAACATCTAGACGACATGTGCGATGTGACATTTACCAATCCGAACATGGCCAGGGTGCTGGATTATGGCCTTTTTCTTTTTATTGTCGATAGGGAAGCGCTTGACCACAATCTCGCCTGATGTTAAGCTGAGATGTGGTCTAAGATGGTACGCGCTTCCCTAGAAGGTACCTGTTCACTCTACGCTTGTAACCTCTTATCAAGCATTAGGACCATATTAAATAGGCTGGTGATGATGAGTGATTTTAGATTGGGAACAAATATTAATATAAGTTCTAGCCAATGTTATGAATTTTAGGTTCGCTATGAAAAACTAACAAGCAATCCACTCTTGTTGTAATTTGAGTGCTATCTCGCAATAACGTATGCAGTTCGAGGGAAATTACTCTCTAAGGTAGAATGCAGTTTGCAATATGGGCGTGTTATGCCAGAACATAGCAATTACTATTTTATGAACTTTTGGCTCAAGTTAAATATCATTTTCTATATTAAATACTAGAGGTCCGCCCCGGCTTCGCCCGTGGTACATATTTCGCAATAAAAGGTAGCCTATGTCCTTTCTCGGGTATCAAAATATCTCCATACCAAATTTCATGCAAATTGGTTCAGTAGTTTAGGCGTGATTGAGTAACAGACAGACAGACAGACAGAGTTACTTTCGCATTTATAATATTAGTATGGATGAGCTGTTAATTAGAACTGACAACCTTTGTTTTGATAACATTTTCATCGCAAAATATTTCTTATGAAGTCATTATTTACATAAGCAAGAGTATTTAATCAGCTTAAGATATTCAGAATATATAATCTATCTACAGCAAATTTAAGATTAAACATAAGCTTGATATACATATTATACTACCAGGCACCAGCTTGTCCTGGTTTCGCCTGGTTGACCAACGATAAATATTTTAAATAAAAAAATTATTATTATTCAAGAGAACAGTATAGTTTTTTTCTTAGCAACAATATCCATGATCGGGTCAGTTACTACTTACGAATAATACTTTATAATCATTGAGATATACATATGGAGACGACACCGCCTACATCACTTATGTTCCGCTCAACATACGCCATATGGCGTAACTGCACGCTCATTTTTTATTTTTTTTAAAGTGAAACGCATCAAATATGCCTTCGTGTGTGTTACGATATTGCACAAATAATACGGAAAAGTGCAAAGGAATAACTTTCATCGGTAAGTACCTAACTAGATAATAATTTTTAAAACTTAGTTAGAGCAAAAAAAATGGCGCACAGACTTTGTTCGTGGTGTCTCCTCCATACGTAGTACTATTATTTGAATATCGATAAAATATACTAGCCGTCCTAATCGCCATTGAAATGTACTATATTTACCTATGTTTGGAATATAATTGATAAACATGATTATATTTAGTAAAATAAGATAAACATTAGAGTTCTAATAATTTAATTGATACCTGTGCAATCGAGTCAAGGTCATAGAGGAATATCCCAGGTTTTCCAGCGAATATTTGGTTAAGCTTCACAATAGGCCCGTAACTTGTATATAGCTTATCCTGAAACTCGTAGCCATTGCAGTTGTGTAGAGAGCCTATTGAAAAAACAAACACTTTTTCATAACGTCATTAATTTATTATTTATTTTTATACAGACTTGGTAAAATATATAAACAATTTATTCTAAATCTTCACGTGTTCTTTCACACATGAAAAAAATATTATGAATTAACAAATTAAATAGATATAAATCAACATACTAACCTCCGGGAAAGAAATGATGCAATTGTCCTATAATAGGAAGGGATGATGGTCCCGGTATATTTTTCCATGACTTCAAATGTTGAAAATGTTTAGTGCTAGTTGAAATTTTACATACAACTATCCTGTAAAATATGCAATGAATTTCTGGTATAATATCAAAAAATATAATTTAAAAAATGTAAATTAAACTTTCATAATACTTTCATCTGAAGATTTAAGGCGGGTAATGCGTAGCTTTGAATTTGGAATTATTATCATTATTTTTCTTTATTTGAAATATAGCGTTCAAGCACGTTTCAGTGCCAGTTATGTGTTAAATAGAGCTGTTAGGAATTATTTTAAACATTTTTTGAGTGCTTAATGTTAAAAAAAAATCTTCTTAAAATAAGATACCTACTCTATATTATATTGTAAAATTGGTTACCTTGCAAAAATTTTTGTGTCAGACAAAATTAAAATTGTATTTCTTGATAACATTTCGTTAGTTGCATTGCAAACTATACTTAAAAATAAACTAACAATACTTTATTCTTCAGTGGTAACCTTTATGCAGTTGATCAAACATAAATTATTATCAGCCTTGAAAATTTTGCAGTTTACATAATAGATCAATAGTGATTAATTAATAAATAATTGAATTTAAATTATACAGGTATTGTCCTTTAATAATGTGTGACTCTTATGTAATTTATGAACTATTCTGTGTAAAATTGTATGCTATATTTACAGCTCTATTTAACACAGAGAAAAACTTTTTCGATTGGGTAGTGATACTTGACATTATTTTTTTTTAGAAATAAGAATAATAATTATTACGAACGATAAACAAACGAAGTAGTAATTGGAATGCTTTTGGAATGAATTTGAATATCGATGAAATTACAAATTTCATAAAGTATTCATTGATTGAATTGCATAAATTCTAATTTCAAAATGTATACAGGCTACCAAATTTGAGAACGTGACTTTGGACTTTGAATATTCATTAAGATTCATTAATAATATTTATAGAAGTGGATTTAGAAATTATAGAGCCGAAATTTAAGTCGAATTAAGATTAAAAACGAATAAATTACGTTTGTTAAACGCATTTAGAATGATTATTTTCAGTTTATATTTAATATTCTCTCAAAATATAGGTCACAAGAAGCGCAAGTTTAGATTTACATAGTTACGTTGATTACGTCAAAAATACCTAAATCATATCATACATGAGTGATAATTTGTTTCAGTAAATTCATTTCCGTAAACAGCCTTTTATCTTTTTTACTAGAAGCACAGGAACGTAGTAGTATATTGGATTATTCAAATAAAAAGCTTTTTATTTTTTAAAAACTTTATTTTGTAGCGAAAATAACAACATAAAAAGTAAATAAAATCAAACAATATATAGAGAGAGAATAGATTCATATTTTCTAGAAAAATTTTACTTTATGTACCTAACTATAAAGGAGATGGTCAAATGAATCATGGACACTAGTTAGTACTAAAAAATATTTTATTGCTTAATCTATTTTTTAACAGCAAAATTCAGCCATAGTTTAGATATATCTTTATACTATGATTCAGCTGTAATATTAACAAACAAAAATGAAATGCACGGACGTTGTTCTATCTTTATTAAACATCTTTCAAAGTAAAATATAAAGGTGGAACAATAGTGTTGATAAAAGTATAGCTAATGGCGGGTGAGGGCCCGTTCCAGTCGATGTGGAAGTTCTCAACCAACCTCGTGAGGAATACCTCCAATTCTAACTCAACTACACGCCGACCTGAAAAAAAATAATATTTTTTTTTATGTTTAAGCTGGCAAACGAGCTTGCCCGCACCGTACAGAAAGCGCTGATTGGCGCCGCCCATGAACAACCACAGACTCTGGAGTGTTGTGGTCTTTGAGGGAGGAGTAAGCTCTCTTCTTCAAGTATTCCAAGTCATATAATATGTTTTGTTACGAAAGAAAAACCTTTATTTATAAGTATAGCTTTATAAGTATACGCGTAATCCCAAATGTATTAAATTTAAATGATATTTAGTTTTATCAGATTTATACTTCTTCCATAATTTTGTAATATATTTTTGGAGCAATAAGAAGTAACAGCTTGTTCCGGCTTCGCCTGAGTCGACCAGGGAAAAGGAATAAGTAGCTTATGTCGCTAAGTAATCGGTTAAATAGTAATTGAATATAAGTGTAGCATACTATATGAATGTATTTACATGTTAATGGTTAAACTAAAGTTGCATACACAAACGCAGATAAATTTATTTTAATTTACTCAATGTCGGAGTCACCTTCTTGTCAGTTAATGTCATCTTTATAAAATTAATGATGAGTAACAATAAATAATGAAAATAATCAATTATTTATTGTTTATGTCATCCATATCTTAAATTAAAGTTGTTCTTATACTCTGATTTCTATAATATTGATTTTTTCAAACATAATAACCTACCGATACAGCTTCTAACTCCAAAGCCGAAAGGGCTGAGAGTAAAAGGATGAGCGTTGCCATAGTACAAAGGGTCGTCTTTGTCAACCAACCAGCGTTCGGGAATGTACTCAGAGGGCCGAGGGTAGTGTTCCTCCAATGAACAGAGAAGTTGGTGGCCAAAGGAGAGAGTCATCTGCAATCGATGTTGTTTTATTAACTTAGTAATGATGTTATTCAACAAACGATAACTGGAGTTTGATATCTTTGGAATTAAAACAGGTAGATAAAATACGTTCATTACGATTCTGAACATTAATACTGACCTATAAACGTGTAAGTGTAATTGGTGGTACAGTATGTTTTCTTGGATGTTGATAATAGTCACAGTGTATGTAATTTCATGGATAGGGTTAGGTTAATAAACGACCATAGAGATTTTTAAATATGAAAGCATTTCAAATGTCTACAACTTAGGTCTACAAATAGAACGGTACAAAATTAAATAAACATCTTTTGATTGAACAAAGTTACTGAAGTTATATTGATGGATAAAATTTAAAACAACGTCTGTTCTGTATTAAGTTACAAGATTGATGCGGCTGATATTAAATAACCGAATAATTGCCTCGCTCGAGAAGAATGTTTTAGGCTTGACACTGGATTGATGGATAAAAATATAAATTTCTTTAACATGTAATTTTTGTGAGAAATTCTTAAGAGACTGGGCTACAATAATTGCTTTTCAGAAAAGGATGGCTCTATATAGTAATTTTATGAACAAAATAAATAAGTCCTATATTGTTTGAGCTATTAAAACTTAATACAAGTAAACTATGAAAGAAATGAAAAAGTTCATACATCTTTGGGAATCCTATATCCCAGTATATTGTACTCTTTAGTAGTTGTTCGGGAATTGCCATTACCGACCGGCATAATTCTCATAGCTTCTTTGACACAAGCCTTTAAGTACGACTTGCCAGATTTGGACATTATTTCTTCCCGTAATTTTACTTGTTTATCCGGGTTTTTAGCAAGCAAATACAATATTGCTAGAAGTGTGTTGGATCCCTGAAAAGTTTACTAATTAGTAAGCGTGAAAAATTCGTAGAAAGCTTTAGCGATGCATTTGACTGAGAAAGTATGTGTCTAATATTATGTACTTAATTATAGGTTTGGTGAAACGTGGAGTAGAAAAAGTGATACCAATGAGGTTGGTAAGAAGTGAATTTATATGTAGTTCGGATGCTGGGGCATTACATTATGCATCTATTCCACTGATCGATTTTCATTACGGAAAAGTGATTAGCTTTCCTTATCCTGCTAGACAGAAACATTTTGATTTTCATCTCCACCGGGAATCGAACCCAGTACACCTCGGTTCTTCGCTGTACCAAGTAACAACATAAGGTAACAAAGAGGATGGCAGATGGCTATATCTCGGGGAATAAACATAATAGCGTTGAATATTATTTTTATTTTTTACTTACTGTATCAATCCCACCAAACAACATATCGGCTATGACTATCAGTGCGTAATCTTTATCAATTGCAAGAGTTTTCTCCAAAAATCCATGTTCTTTATAGACAAGTTCGTTTCTTTCAAGTTTTTCAATTGTTTCCTCAATATAGGCATTGCATATTCTAAAATTATTAAGATAACTTTCTCAAAAAATACAATAGATCTATTATATTATGTAACAATTAAGTAATTATGAAGCAATTTTTTCAGAGTTCGCTCGAATTTGTATTTGTGGTTTGTAATAACACTGAACATTCAATTTGGTATCAGTGTAAAATTAGATTGAATAAAAATTCACAGTTTTAATGTTTTTTTATAGAAGTAATAGATAGATATTTTCTTCATTATTACAAAGAATAACATATTTGCTAAACTCACTCATCTATTTCAGCATAAGTTTGCATCAGGACATTGAACTTTCTCGTAGGGAAAATCATCGATAGATTTGGTTGGAAATCTATCTCGTGGGCCAGAGCGAAGAAAGTTTGCACACATTTCAATAGTTTATTGACCCGTGAGTCAGGAGCCATGTTCCGATCGAAACAGTTGATACGATCTCCTAAGGCCACCGACGCGATGGACTCCAAGGACCATAAGTTAACCTCATAACTGAATTTACTTTGTATGTTGTTGTTTTCGTCTCGTAGTGATCTTAGCCTGTAAAGTTCAAATTAGATTTTTTTTTGAAAAAATGGCATAGAAATAATGGAATGTGAATTTGAAGCTGTAACATTGTAAAATATACATTATTTTAAGGTTAGTAAGGCTTAAATATGAAATTCTCCTCCGGTTGTAACCGGAGTACATTGTAATGTACAAATGTATTTTTAAACGACTTCAAAAAAAAGGAGGAGGTTATCAATTCGGCCGGTATGTATTAAAAGTTATGACGAGTATATGAAATATTTTAGCTCTGTGATTAGATATTTGTAATAGTTAAAAAAATACCTTTTAATCATATCCTGAGCGACATCATCGATAATGGTTGAATATGACTGAATCACTTTTGGGACTAAAAATATAGGGTTCATTGTAGATCTAAATTTCTTCCATACTTCGCCGTGGCTGCAATATATTAAAAAATACAATATGTAATGTGTATGCCTGTTAATACTCATGTTTATTTTTTACAAATTGCAAAGAAAGTATAGTTATAATACAAACAACAGTCTCAATTTTAAGAACACCACACACCGAGTGTTACAAAAAGCAATTTCTTAAAATTGTATTAATTTTTGTGGAATTTTCCGCAATTAAAATATACCATCATATCGCATATACGACATGTAGTATATTATTGTAATTAGGTAGTATATAAGCAATTCCACACCACAGTTGATGATTTCTTAATAATAAGAATAAAATGATACTTTACTCACTCGCTGAATAAACCAGTAGGGTAAGTGCTGTTTTTCTTTTTACGGCTATAAACATGGCGATAGTAAATTAAGCTTGGCAACCCTTGTCGGATTGGCATGTCGTTTTCACCACGTAAAACCTGTAATATAATTTAAAAACTTGTAAATACACTTACTCTCGTCTCATGAAGACTATATATTTGTTATTTTAAATTAAACTTACTTGGGCAGCACTCTCTGCATCAAACACATAGATCATAGGTGGACCACCAAATATTCCATCAACTCTTGAAATCGGTCCATAGCGACGATATAATTCCTGGTGTAGCTTATATCCAGTAAACTTTTGGTAAAGACCTACTAGTATATAAAGAAAAAAATTTATTAAATTGAAAAGAAGTCATGTCATGTTTATGTGTTTTGCTGATAAATAAATGTTTCTTTCTTTTATGTATTCGTGATAGGTATATGAGTAAGGCACTGAAAACGTTTTTCTATAACAAACGGGAGTCAAGTATACTTAAGACCGTACTGGGTTACTGAAGAAAGAGGTATTTAGTTAGTATATAAAGTTAGGAGTTGGCATAGTTTCATAAAGATATGAGTAATAGATGAGAGTCCTTTACGGTTCTTTCGTTTTCTTTGATGGATTTGGTTGGAGAGTTATATTTTTTTCAATTTCGCTACAATATTGTCATAAGAGATCCTTCATTGTTCTTTGGAGAGAAATCTTCAACTTATTATAAATGTACTTATTTTCGTACAGTGTATACGAATGTTGACATTCTATGACCCGAAAGATAAATACGTATTTCCCCTATGAATAAAATTTATCATTTGGTATTTCTTCTATAAATGTTCAGAACAACGAAGACTTTCGAATTACGTATTCAATATGAACATTCCGTGGTAATGTTGTGTTTGAAACCAAATGCGAAATAACGTGAGGTATTCTAGACAATAAGTGTCATGAGTCTTGCTCTTGGAGTATCTCAACACTAAGAACACGAAACTATTTGTAAGTAACAACTTGTAAACAACCATTCGGTTGATTAGGATGTAGAGATATCCTACAAAAGTTATTTAAATTGACGATGTGATATTAGAAATTCTTAGGAAATATGAAATAAGTGTATTTAATTTTTAAAACATCAAGTAATTTGTTTTTCACGTATGTTTTTACGTAAGTTTTCGATAAAAGGACGGTTATTGGAAGATTTTGCGAGTGTTAGAGTTACTTTGGAACTGCAAATGCTCTTAACCTAACTAATTTTATCAAGTAAAATCCACATTAAACTGTTTTCAAGAATGTATGGATTATAAAATACGAGGGTTTATAAGTTATTATGTTTGTCTATTCATTGATAATACTTTATTAATTGGTGTTAAAGACATAATGAGCTATTAAGAATAACTTATCTACATTTTTTTCGCAACTGTAACAATTATGTAACAGCATTAAACCTTTTAAAAGCTTTAGCGAAATAAATAAATTATATTAACATTAATTACCTCCGGGTAAATGGTTGTGCAATTGACCCAAAATGGGTATTGACACTGGTCCCGGTATTTCTTCCCATGACTTTATTTTTTGATTCGAAGTTGTTGCTAAG
The DNA here is from genome assembly GCF_905220415.1 of Colias croceus. Taxonomy (NCBI): domain Eukaryota; kingdom Metazoa; phylum Arthropoda; class Insecta; order Lepidoptera; family Pieridae; genus Colias; species Colias croceus. The sequence continues at coordinate 9,331,720 of NC_059541.1, read as the reverse complement.
TACCTGAAATAGAATTTATCATAAATAGAATCTAAATACTAAATTATGGAATATTAAATTAATGAAATACACTTTATTGCATCAAAGACTAGAATAAAAAAATAAAAGTTAAACAAAAAGTTGGATTTACCGATTTTTTCCCAAAACAAACAAGAAATTTAAAGAGATTCAAAATGTAATGATTTAAATTGCGCGTAAAAGAAATTTAAAAAAGAGATTATTAAAAATATAACATAACTTACCTTTTAATAGAAGATGGTTTTATATTGGATCCATTAATGTTTGTTTTTTTAAGCGGAAAGTGAATTTTGGTAAAGATATTAGTAGATACATTAATATAGAACATTATACACTATTTTACTAATGAAGATATTTGAAACACATGTACCTAATATTTTATTTATTAACTAATATTTGATAGTATTTTCATATCATATAATATAATAAATTATTATATGATGTGAGTTAAATGTATTTAATATCAGACGAATTATCTTTATACTCATTTAAGTACGTATTCTAGATTACAACAAGAAAATGTATTCATAAAACAAACCACCACCACCTATGTAAATAAATTATTTAAACAATAGGAACAATTCAGTGTTTACGAAGTTTGTGCGAAAACGTTTTGCTAAGATTAAAATAAAATATAGCTTTGTATGTATAAATATGTAATTGTACCAAATTGCGTCTAAATCAGTTCAGTAGAGGTGTGAAGTAGAGATAGACAGTTCGATTCATATCAAGGGCTCTATGGAAGTATAAATGAAAGTCAAAGTACAAAATATAATCATATAATTAAATAAAAGTATGATAATGTACAAAATTAGATAAAATATGAGAGCTCATTTGTGCACTTAGTTTCCCTAAATTATGTCATTGGTCAGTAAAATATATTAACATTTAAATTCTTATATAATTTTTTATTATTAATTATTATATTTACACATGTATTTTTTTATTTCACGTCCTTAAAAATAAATCCGTAAGGTCCAACAATGTAGTTGAGCGCAGAGGGCTTAATTTTTATCGGAGGTCCAGTCCACTCTATTTCGAAGTTCTGTATGACTTTTGACAGGAACGTTTCTAATTCCAACTCGGCTATGCGACGACCTAAAATGCAAATTAAATTTTTGTTAATCTTAATATATATAAATCTCGTGTCACAATGTTTGTCCTCAATGGACTCCTAAACCACTTAAACGATTATAATAAAATTCGCACACCATGTGCAGTTCGATCCAACTTGAGAGATAGGATAGTTTAAACATGTAGGTACCACGGGCGAAGCCGGGGCGGACCACTAGTGTTTAGAATTTTTGGCGAGCTTACTCTATTTTGTGCTCTATTTATTCATTAAATGCTCAGGTTAGCAAGGAAATTTTATGGAATGCCTTATAATGTAGAATTATTCAGCTAGTATCGTATGGTGAAATAATTTTTATTAATAACAGTTATTAAAGTTTTCTACATGTTTTCTAAATAAAAGATCCTTATAAGATTTGACTCGACTGTTAAAGAGTGTAACGTATACCAAACATGTCCATTTCTTTATACACCATTCTAAAAATGACTGGATTATAAAATAACGTCTTGTAAGCCTTACCAATACAACTCCTGACTCCAAAACCAAAGGGATTGTACGCGAATGGATGAGCGTTTCCATAATACAAGGGATCCGATTTATCAGCCAACCATCGTTCAGGAATAAACTCTTTCGCTCTGGGGAAGTGTTGTTCAGTCACGGAGAGAAATTGGTGACCGAAGGTTACATACATCTGAAATTCGAAGGTTTAAGAATCAAGTATAAAAAAACTCGTATAGAAACTATATTCGTTTAGAAATGTAGAGCCTTTTCTTAAATACGAAAGCTCGTTTTATAATGTATCTTTTGTGCTGCTAATTTTAAATTGTAGCTTATATGGTGAAGATATACTTGGTAATATATTTTGATAATGCAAAACCATGTAAAGTTAACGTATGAAACAATATATGCAATATCGAAGGTTTAAATCGAAAATTACTTTATCAAGGACTTCGAAAAGTGCCTTCAAAATAAGACTCACAAATAAATCGCGTTCAAATAACACTTACATTTTTGGGTATTTTATATCCCAATAAATTATACTCCTTAGAAGTGAGTCGTAAATTTCCAGCAACTACTGGCATTATACGCATTGATTCTTTTATACAAGCCTTCAAGTACGGTTTGCGTTCGCTTTGCGATAAAACCTCTTCTCTTAGTTTTTTCTGTTTTTCTGGATTGTTAGCTAGTAAGTAGAATGTTGCTATCATCGTATTTGCAGCCTGAAAAATATTTATTATTTTTATTAATCCATTGAGCCCCAAGCGGCCCGATCGGTCCACGACACAATAGATTGTCTATAATTGTGTCTGTGATTCCGGGGACTGAGTTATTTACTCAGGCCCCGGAAATTTTTTGATTTTGCGTTCATAATAAAAATCAGTAAATTTTCAAGTCATCATAAATAAACCCGAATGTGTCTCTAAATATAATTACACTATTCGGAGTGTAACTATCATATGTGAAACTTTTTTTTTTTGTGAAACTTTGTTCAAATTGTAATTTACTTGTTATTTTAAAAATATAATAGAAAACTTACAGTGTCAACACCAGCGAATAACATATCACTGGCCATTATAACAGCCATTTTCTCATCAATTTCTAAGAGCTTTTCCAAGATTCCTTTTTCATCATCACTTTTCTCTTTCGTTTTGTTGTTTTCTATTGCCTTGTTGATGAAATATTTACTTAAACTGAAATTTATGATAAATTAACTGTATAATATGTTGCTTGTATAAATTATCTACATATACCTTTAATTTTTTTTTCAAACATTAAGAAACTCCGAAATAATGTCTCATTTTTCTAAATTAAGGGAAAGCAACTGCCTAAAACTGTATAATTAAAGTATCCATATCTATGTATGTTATGTGTTTGTACTATTTGATTTTTGATGAATAGATTATTGCCTTTTTTATTGTTATTATGTATTTGCATAAAAATACATACTTAGCCTGTTCTTCATAACACTTCATGGCCTTTTTATAATTGGGTGTAGCAATAAACCTCCACAGGCTGGGTTTGAAGTCCAATTTATCTGCCATTATGAATATATCATGAACAGTTTGAATCAGTTTCTTTGCTGGAGAATCGTCTGGTAGGTTTGGATCAAGGCAGTTTATTCTTCCGCCTAGAGCCACAACGGCGATGGACTCTAAGGCCCATAGATTCATTTCCACATCAAATTTTCCATCTATCATGTTTTTCTCGTTCCTTTTGGATTTCATTCTGAAAAAATGTTAAAGAAATTTATGATTAATTTGAATATGGGGCATATTAAAAAGGTTAAATGAATCAAATGCTTAAAAAATAAAAAAAATAATACGTATGGCACTCGAGGACTGCCGTGGTAAAGCTATTTATTGTATAGCATGTCACCGCTGTGCCGGTTGTAGTGTGGGGTTTTAGGTTTTGCGTTACGGAATTTTTACATTCGGTCGCCGCGCTCAAAGTCCGAGGTAAAAGCCATGCAACAGAGCTTAATAAATTCAAAAAGAGCTCTAGTTTAATATGAATAAATAGTGTTTAAGTGTAGCTTATATATAAGTACGTAAAATTATTATTAAACAAAAAATAAGATAAAATAAACTTTTACTTATTTATTAACTTACCGAGCGACCATATCATCTGCGACTTCATCGAGTATGTTGCTGTATAGTTTAATGGTTTTTGATTGTAACATTATTGGATTTACCGTTGTTCGAAACTTTCTCCAGGGCTCTCCATGGCTGGAAGTGTCATCAAAAAATCATAAGAATTTTTTTCAGACCCTTAAGAACTTTTTATCAACATTTTAACATTCTTAATAAGTAAAGTTCAAACATAGCATGATAACACTATAATATAAACTTACTATAGTTTATTATTCCAAAACAACGGAAATAGCTGCAATTTAGCAGATATTTTGCACAATTTAAATTATATCTCTATTTATTTAATGACTGCTATTAAGTAGCAATGACATGTTATCGTTAATCGTTAAAAATATAATACAAATAATATTATATCATATAATTACTCAGTAATAAGTCCAGTAAGTTCTTCTGGAGTGTCTTTTATTTTCTGTTTTCTATAATGTTCCAGACTGGCGAATCCAGGCCGTTGCGGCATCCAATTTTCACTACGTAGGACCTGCAATAAATTTAAATAATATTATAATATGCACTATTTTGAAATGAAGAAAATCTACTCGTAGTTTTTTTATATTATTTAATTTTGCTTCTATATACGATAGTTTATCTGTAACGCTTTTGAGGATGAACTGTTTCTTTCTTCTAAAATTATACATACATAATATACCCTAATTATGTAAAATGAAAGGATCTTGTTAAATTTTGGTTCAAGTATTACTTTATAAGAACATTCCGAAGCCACTAAGGAAAGTTCTTCGATTGGTTAATAAAGTAAAACTGATGTCTTGGTAAGAAACTAGTTAGTTGGAAGAAGTTAATAGACATACACTAACTGTCGGGAAAATAAAGTAACGATTGTAACTAGGTTTGTAAGCATAGTGGGATGGTGAAATAAAAAACAAAAATACAATAAATTTAAGATAAGCTATTTTGTTGGATTCTATGGAATTTCCTATGAGTGATGCATATAGCCGTAGATACCAAAATTGACATTATATAGATTAACATATATAGACAAAGTTCTATTACTAATCAGTGTGCAACGTATAGGTACTATGATAAATATACACATATATAAACAATTAACAGACTGTAACAAGACACTCAGCTAGATAAAACGGTAATGCAGGTGTATATAGATAAATTATTATTATTGTTATTAAGTACTTATATTTAAATAAACTCAACAATAAGATATTAATTGATTTTGTGTTCAACGTAAACTATTTAGTAATCCGAGGTGTCAATTATGGCCCAAGGAGATTATATTAAATCTTAATATAATACATAGTATATAACAGTCTGTAGGAACAATAGGACGTTTGCCTGTTGATGAGTTTACCTGTGCAGCTGCTTCCGCGTCTAAGATAAAAATAAGTGTTGGTGATCCAAATACGCCATCCAACTTTACCATTGGACCAAATCTATTATAAAGCGTATCGGCCATCGTTACTGGGTCAGAAAGGGAACCTACAAATAAAAAAATATTTAACATCAGTTCTTTACCTGTTTTTATGGGAATAGATAATAATATTATTATATCTCCTAGAAAGATATGAATCATCATGGATATTTGTTTTTTAATCATTGTTGTTGATAATAAAGGATGTCCTGTTCGTAGTAACTCTTAATATGGATTTTATTTTATTTTTTACTGAATTCTTACAGGTCAATTACATTGCGCCGAGGGGGTCGCGGAAGATTTCTAATCAATACCCGCGGCCCCATCATTAAAGCGGCTCGACGGAACACGGTGGGATTTTAGTCGGTAAGAATCCGACATAACCCACGGCTCCTTCCCCGGGGGCCGTGGGTATCTTTGGAAGATTTCCCCACTTTAAAAAAAAAGGTCAATTACATTGGAATTAGCATTTTAAAAGTAATAAGTGTGAATAAGTTTTGCACTCAACGAAAATGTAACATAGTTTTTCCAAGTAGTTCAAATTCGTAAAAGATGTGATATTTTTTTTTAAATACATAATACATATACTATATTCCTCTCTAGCAGTTTTTCTCTCTCTCTAGTGTTTTTTATTCATTTGAATACGTAATCACGACATTGTTCAAATAATACCAGTAAAACATAATTATGATGGGGCAATTTTCCACCATTTTAATGTTTTGGTTTTGTTGCATAATTTCTTTCCGGTATGATGGCTACTGAGCCATAATTGCGTACTATGCACCATCTTCTCGATTTTATTTGTAATAAATTACGTAATGTAATAAGTCCTTAATTTTCCGTCCGTTCGTTTACTTAATTCAAAATACCTAAGCTATAATAAGTAATAGTTGACTGCTTAATTTTATGGAATTAATTAATCATGTCACGGGGCATTTACATCAAACGAACATAGAGCTAGAGCTAGAGCAAGAGCATTATTTCGTGATCTTCGAATCTTTTCGAATGCACTAAGAAGAACGAAAGAATGCTCTATGCCTGTTTACACTAAAATAATTTGACACTGTGGTTATAATGAGCTTTCGATCGTTTGATGTAATATTATACCTCCTGGCAAGAAATGCAGTGTTTGCCCAATAATTGGCAAAGACGATGGTCCAGGGATTTCCTTCCATGATTTAATTTGCAGATTCGGAGCTTGGTTCACTGTCGTGCTATTAATTGCTACAGTTCTGAAAAAATAAATAAATGTTTATTTCATACTATAACACAACACTACACGAAATATAAAAATTGATCTTCATCAACGATTAAAGCAAATGATTATCATTCAAAAATTTTAAAATAGATTTGGTAAGCAGCACATCGTTCTTTAATTTAAATTCCAACGAATCAAGATGTTAAAAATTAACTTCAGCTCAATGGCTGTCAAAGGTTTTCCATCAATGCCTACCAGATTTCGTATATTAGCAGTTAGAGAAGGAATTTCAATCAATATATTCCATACTTAAAAGATTAAATATAAAATGTAACAATAGTAGTCATCACATAAATCATTAACATGTCCTTAGCAATTATCTAATTGTTTAGTTTAGATAAAAAATAATAAGCGTAGCATTCGATAGATATGTTTTTGTAAGAAAAACAAATTCCAAACTATTATTAGATAATTATTAAGTAGAACAATAACAACATAGAAATAATGAATACTAGTAATGCATTTTTATTGCAGAATAAACAAGTTTCGAAAAACAATTTATTTTTTTGGCATACATCTCTAATTAATGATTGCTGACATTTATGTTTTTTGTGATTAATTAATTTTATGAGTAATTGCATTTGTGAAAATCTAAAGATAAAATTTTATTGTAGTAGGTACCATAAATTATGATAAAATATTAAAATTCTAATATTATAATTATATTCTCTGTGAGATAATCCTTACAATGGATATCATGTTTGAGTACAATTTCGTAATTGTTTGTAGTCCACGTAAACGAAGAATTCCTACAAGAAGTACGCATAATACAGTTCTAGAGTATAACGATAAAGGACTCTTTCATAAATAATAATAGCAACAACAATAATGATAAAATTTTCCTCACCTGATAAACGCTTTAGTTAAAGCTGCAGACAGCGCCGTCTTCCCAACACCCAGCATGTTTACGCTTTACCTTTCGGCACACGATTGTTTACAACAAATAAATAAAACACAAATATTTCATTGAACGCTTCACGTTATCTCATTCGTCATCATATCGCTGTAATTTCACTGATTATCTTGCAATATATTTTATAGTTGTTTGTATGTGTAATGCTTGAACATATACCGAGACGGGACGTAGCGTACTGAGATGAATACGAAGCTAAAATAATATGACCTTCGTTCCATGTTTTGTAAATCTAATAGCATCAGACGAATTTAAATGATAGGTACGCGCTAACTGACGCTTACTTATTCATGTTGTATTTATTGCACTTTTAGGTCTAGTTTATTGGGAAGAGACTCTATCGTAAGAGCAGGTGAAATATTCTCTTACCTTTTAGGGAGTTTGATTTTGCATAATATATTATATTAATAGATTTATTTTATTTATTAAGGTCAATATTATAATCTACTCAAAATAGAAACTCGATGGGAAAAACATACGTAAATATATAATTTGTTTATATTACCCTCCAGTACTTCTCAAAAACGCTGCCTGATTTTTATGACATTTTATATAATGTACTTATATACGTATATACAACTAATATTAGTTGGGTCTGCGAATCGGTCTATATTTTTCAAAATGCAAATCTAAGTGATAAGTGTGTCCTGGCCGAAATAGTTTGCTGGATCAGATAATACATATCTACCTATATCATAAAGACTTTCCCGGACATGTAGATAATGAATATAGGTACATAAAGAGATAATTTTATCAATTATTGAGTTATCAATTAATTTTTGCATACTGTATCGAAAAAAAATATTTATCTATTGTTTTGCTAACCATATGCATCTGCAAATTACTAAACATGAATTAGGTATATTATATAACCAGATATCGGCGATTAGCTTCCTTCTATAACCGGTTGAGGTAAGGAGTGACCTCGGTTCTGATCTTAGATTTGCTATAAAATTATAATATATCAGCCTGTAATTATACTATAATTGCATTATAATAGGTACTTTGGATATTGTATGTCCATTTATAACTTTGATCACGTGTAGGTACATTTCGTTTTAAAAGTATGGAATTATGAAATGATATGGTGAATGCATAATTTTTAATATTACCTATGATAAGAATTACACGTTACGTGAAAATTCTGGTTGGTAAACTTTGTAAATTATAAATTTATGAATTCCGTTTAAAATTAGTCAGATTGTATAATGTATATCATAATTTTATTATGTACCTATGATTTCATTTGAGCCGCGCGAATTCGCTGGCATGAACATAGGTGAAAAGGTTCTTTTAAAGCTTAGGTACATGCAATTTTTTATAGAGATACAAGCTCGAGATCCTTTTTAGATCTTTTAGAATACTAGAATTTACGTTTATTGTATCTTCAACCATTTAGACAGTGCATGCGAAAAAATGATTTTTTGTAGATGAAAAGAAATATTTTTTATTCTTTCAAAGCCTTTTTTACATCTGCCTGTTAAAATTCTTGATATCTTTCTACTAGTGAATGTAAAAATAATTTCAGTAGTTACACTGTTGTAACTACTGAAACAATCTACTAACTAATTCATAATTTTTCCAAACTTATGACGCCTGTGATAAAATTAAAGCAACTACGGTATGACTAAAAAATAATCGTCTGTAAGACTTAAAGGGGTCAAAAAATATGCATCAATGGGATCAATGGTATTTCTCTATCCTTAGTGTAACTGAAAATATTACATAATATAAAAATGTTATAGAAAATTATGTACCTAAATAGTAAGTTTATTGTCATCGTCGGCGAGCTGCTCATGGTAATTGACGTTTGAACAAACTATTATTTTAATTATTTTAATAATTTCGGTTATATAAAGGTGATTTTCATTTTATAAAATTAATGGAGGAAGTTCAATAATTTTTATATAATGAAGTCTGTTGCTTTTTAAATTCGTTTTCAGTCATAATTTCTTGCAATTAAAGGTAAAAATACCAATACTATGCAATGTAAGTTATAAATAAGGATATATATTTTCATAAATGAATATACCTATCTATTATCTAATAAAAGCCAAATGAGTTCAGTAAATTGTTGAAAATTAAAATCATTTATCATATTCAAGAGTTGCAAAACCAAAACTCTCAGTATCCAATTTACACAGGGTAAGGTCTGAAGATGATTTATTATTAAGGACTTAGGTCATGTGGGTGACACCCAGATGTTACTTTGAGCTAGGATGCGACGGTTTCAGTTGTAAATGGATATGCTACGTGCTGGGAATATTTGAACTTTAATAAAACGTGAGCTAATTATGAGATAAATCTATGTCTTCACAGTGTTTTTATCTTACTAATAGTTCTGTGTTGAGTATAGTGTAGATATAGGCTAAAGTAAGATAATACAGTTTAGTTCCGTATCATTTTATAGGCAACAAGAAATTTATCATCTGTGCTGTAGTTTTTCTCTAGGCAAATACACAGTACATAAGCTCTGCTAGAAACTTATAAACAGTGTTGTTCTGTGCTTATAAATATATAATAATAGTTTTTATTAATAACATTTAACTTTCATGTTGTGGTGTTAACATTTTTATCATACTTTTAATGCGTACCTAATAAATATATAAGTCCATAAAAATTGGGAGTCTATGTGACTCCTCATTAATTTAATATTTACAAATATCACTTCGTTAACTCTAAATATGGAAGGTCGGTCAATGTTACTGTTATCAGTTGTTATCATACAGAGACGTAGATGTAAATCGTCAATCAGTTTATCAGTATCATATCACGTGCAATTTACTACTTGTACTCCTATTAATATTTTTATTACGTTGTATATTAGTCACACATCTTCATCCCTTAATATATTATGTTTGAAAATGGAATATCAGTTAAAAAAAATACAAACAATTCAGAAAGATACCATTTTAATACAAAATGGCTGCATACAATAATAAGGTATTATTGAAACATAAAAATTCTCTATAATATTAAATAAGCAGCAGGCAGACACATTTTATTCCGAACTATTTCAGGAAAATTGTTTACACAAATGCCCTATGTTTATTTATATGTGTGCACGTCATCACATTCTCATTTAAAATATTCGAGGTCGCAATTCAATTTGATTCATACGCAAATTCCATACTAGGTTCGTTGAGTTCACTAGTTTATTGGCCTTTATTATTTATCCAATTTAGTGGTTTCCTCTCAATTCAACACTTATATGGTTGTACCGTTTAGAGAACGCGTGAATTGAATTTAGAGAACGTAGAAGACATATACTTAGATGGATTTTTAAATAGTAGATAGTTATTATATGTGTGGCTTAATATTTAAGTCAGTGAAGGTACTTTCAATAATTTTGCTCTATTACTAAGAGTGGAGCAAAGAGTGGAGTGGAGTAAAGTTGAAGAGTAATGTATATGCAAAGATAATATTTTAAGGCTTATAAAACAAAAGAACTCCAGGGAGTTTGGCATAAGTTAGTAATGACGACAGTATTTTTTTTAAACTTGTAATAAAATCTAAAATTTACGGGACAGGAGACGTTATACGACTACAGAAAAAATAAAATATACATTTAAATCAATTTTCAAAGGGAAATTAGATACTAGAGGTACAAGGTACTAAAGATGCTTTTTACTACCTATCTCGATGCCTCGTCACAAAATCTGTTAAGGTCGTTCATTTTGTAAGAAGATTTTATTCATCTTTTTACTATACAAATAAGAAATAATAGGATTGGACACATTGAGCCCCGAGCGGCCCGATCGGACCACGACACAATAGATTTTCTATTGTGTCTGTGATTCCGGGGGCTGAGTTATTAAACGTGTTTATTTTGAAAATGTTACAAGTTACTGAGTCTTATTAGTCTTAAATATTTGATAGACTAATCTTAATAAAATACTCAAATTAGTAGCATCCATATTTCTTCCTTAGAATTTAGTCATTAATCTTATGACTAATATGTTGGCCAAATGTGCGTTGGCAGCTATGTGTGATGTCGAGTTTTTGGTTCTTACTTCTTGTTCATGCCGGTTTCCTCATAATGTTCTCACAGACTGGCAGTAATGTGGCTAATATAATAGATAAAATGGAAGAAAATATTATATATTTATTGAAGTCAGAGAAAACAATTAGGCACAAATTGTATACAAACAAAAAACTAGCAAAAAGGATCCTTTTTGCTAGTTGAAGATAAAATTTTATGAAGCTTATTTTCCTATTAAAATTTAAAAATGTGACTTACTCATCTTTATACACTTTTCATTAACCAAATTCCATTAATACAAGATGCTACAAGAAATTTGGAGAGTCAACTTTTCTCATAAGAAACAAAATTATTAACCTGCTGGCGTTTCTGACTTTGATGAATAATAATTAACAATATTACTTAATTATTTTTATTCCGTTTTGTTGCTTTTCAAAAGATGCACCACATAATTTTTTTTTATACTGTGATGTAAAGTTATATCTTCGTGATTAATAGCGCTTCATGGGTAGGTACATAATATCTAACTATTTTATGTACTATTTAATGTATCTTGTATGAAAATTTTTGAGTAAAACTATACATTTTAAGTGATAAACTGAAAAAAATAAACATTCAAGTTTTTATATTCACCTTTATTTAAAACATAAATAATTTCCTCCCATTATATCTAAATAAAGAGTTATTTAGTTATTTACAAGACATTTCATAAGAAATGTAACCAGATTTATTTTTAAAGTAATAAATTAACTATCACAGATTATTATTTAATATTCATAACTCTTTAAGAGTAAAAGGCAAATCCCCAACAATATAGTTAGATATTGCAACTTCTACTTTGGCGGGAGGTCCGTGCCATTCTAAGTGGAAACTCCGAAACATTTTGTGAACAAGCGACTCCATTTCTAGTTGTGCTATACGTCTCCCTGGAAAAAATAAGCTTAGTAAACAGAAGCTTAAAAAAATAATTAATAATATTGAATTAGTAAAAAATCAGGATCTCTGAGTAGATGTGTTATCTAATTAATAGAAAATTTTGTAAAAATAGTTCAAGCAACAATAATAAAATACTTGAAAGACAAAGAAAATAGTTGTAACGACATTAAACATCTTTGAGAAAAAAAGCTATCTTAAAAAGTTAAAACCTACTGTCATTTTTGGAAACATTTGCTAGAAAAGCCAAATGACGACTAAAATTTTGAATTTGGAAATTATTTTACTCTCCCATAAATGAATTTCTAGATTATTACCAATACAACTGCGAGTGCCAAAACCAAAGGGATTATACACGAAGGGATGTGCGCTGCTATAATGTAGAGGATCACTTTTGTCAACAATCCATCTCTCCGGAATGAATTCACTCGCACGAGGGAAATGTTTATCTTGCTTGCATAGGACCTCGTGGTTTAGTATGGCGAAGGTCTGTGAAAAATGGCAAATTTATTTTTTGGTTAGTTTAATTGCATAAAAGTTTGTCTGGTTTTTATCTAATGATCGGATTGATCAGACATGATAATTTGCAGGACAAAAAATACTATCTATGTTTATTTATATAAACTTTAATAACAAATCTTTAAAATAGTAATACAAATCTTTCTTTGGTAAAAGTTGTGTGTTAATCCTCATTCTTAAATCTGAAAAAGTTTATTAAGTAATCATAATAATCGTACTAATCGTATTGATATCTATTACACAAACGGTATTAAATGTTCGCTATCTTAGCTAGTGAATTAGCAAAGTATCTGATAAAAGGAGGCCTTTACTCAAACGAGATCCATACCTCAAGTCTCAACTAAATCACTACATAGTATAAAACAAAGTCGCTTACTCTGTCCCTATGTCCCTTTGTATGCTTAAATCTTTAAAACTACGCAACGGATTTAGATGCGGTTTTTTTAATAGATAGAGTGATTCAAGAGGAAGGTTTTAGTATATAATTTATTAGGTTTTAGATAAAGCGGGCGAGGCCGTGGGCGGTAAGCTAGTAGGTATACAATAAAACTAACACTTACTAACTAGCATAATAATATACCTACTAATAATACTAACACCATTTGAAATGTAAAATTTGAGTTATGGAATAAAGAAGGCTTTATTATTTATTATTATAATCTGATAAAAACTTACATCAATTGGCACCTGATATCCCAATAAATTATATTCCTTTGTTAGTTTCCTCAAATTGGCTGGTACTACAGGTATCAACCGTAATGTTTCTTTTATACAAGCCTTTAAATATGGTTGTTTAGGATCCCCTGCTATGATCTCTTCCCTTAATTTATTTTGTTTTTCAATATTTGTCGCTAAGTAATAAAATATGGATATCATCACATTCGATACCTGTTGAGAAAAGTAAAATTAAATTAAATTAGTTTTTTTGTGCTAAGAAAATTGATAACAATCACTGTTTCTTAGTTATTTGTGAGTTTCCACATAGATTTTATGTGACAATATGTTATGCATCACCATTTACTTCTATCATTTGAAAACCTAACGAATATTTCATTTCACATCATTGACAAATTTCTATTATTATGTTTCCCTGTATATAAATTTACCGTATCTACTCCAGCAAATAGCGAGTCTCCTGCCATCAGATGCGCCGTGTTTTCATCTATGTCCAATAGTTTCTCTAATATACTCTTATCGTCATCGTTGCTAACAGGACATTTATTAATTTCCTCTATTCTTTCTTTTATAAAATATCGAGTTAGACTGAAAATAGAATTTAACAATATAATCTCAAACTCAAACATTTATTTATTCAATTAGACTTCTTCTAGAAGAACTTTTGAAACGTCATTTTAACATTTACCACCGATTCGAAAAGCAGTATCTACGGAGAAGAACCGGCAAGAAGTTTAGAAATAGAAGAGAAATAGAAACAAAAATAGTATTTGCAATACATTATTAAACACAAATTATAACGTACTATGATTGTTCTTCATAACTTTTCATGGCTTTTTTGAACATTTTTGTCGGAAAATATCGCCAAAGACTGGGTTTTAAATCTAGTTCTTCGGCCACATGAAAAACTTCTTGAACATTCTTGATGAGTTTTCTAACAGGAGAATCTTGCGGGAGATTTTGATCAAAGCAATTTAGCCTCTTTCCCAGAGCCACTACAGCGACTGCTTCCAAAGACCACAAGTTTACATGACTCCTCATGCCACCTTCCACCATTTTCTTTTCATTTAGTTTTGATTTCAGCCTAGGATAAACAGTTTGGCATATTATTTTTATCACGTAAAAACGTATTCGTAAAATTTCCCAAAAATCGTGAGTAGGAACAGCGAATATTTATCATAATTTAGATTAAAATCTCTTAAGCTGTTGTATATAATACATATATAAAATAACAATTACAGCTTAGTGACATTTCTAATTAGTGAATTTTGTGATAATTACATATATTATAAATAATAATAATATTTCATTACCTGCTTACCATATCCTCAGATACTTCGTCTAAGATTTTGGTGTAAAGTTTTACTCTCTTTGGATGCAACATAATTGGGTTTACTTTTGTCCGTATCTTTTTCCAATCTTCTCCTCGTCTGAAAAATAATCATAATATGTAGATGTACATCGCTAAATATTTTATTTTATTTTATTCAGTTAGCAAAGAAAAATGCAACTTTTTTATAAGAGACTGTGGAGGAAATACAATACATACAATGTATACAAAATATATTGTAAATCGTTGTACTAAGGAAACTTACTCTGTAACTAGCCCTGTACTTTCTGATGGATTTCTATTTTTGTTATATTCTTTTCTATAGTATTCGAGAGATTTGAATGCGGGTCGATCCGGTAAGGCATCTTCACCTCGAAGGACCTAAAAAGCATGTACATATTAAATTATCAACAATAGTTTAATGTAAAGTTTTAATCAGTTGGTTAGGTTAGAACCCGTATATTACATATTAAGGTATTTTTAATTTTAACGCTAGTAATACCATTATAAAGGCATGGTAATATAATTTATCAACGAAAGGTATCCAGCCTTTGCTACATTTCTTAAAACATACAGTTGGGATATGAAAATGTTGATAAGAAAAAGTATTTTGACAATAAATTACTGAACAAGATGTGCTTTTTCGTAAAACCCTACCTGTTCGATTGCTTCAGCATCAGTAACATGAACGATTAATGCCGGTAGTCCCAAAAACTTCATTCTTACAATAGGTCCGTACTGTTCGTATAAAATGTTGATAACTTCCTTTTGTGACCGGTTTAAAGATCCTAAAATGTAGATGTTTTAGGTAAATTATTAGTGTATTAGTACTTGGGTAATATTATACGAAATGAGTTTGGGTACGTCCTTTTAGAATGGTCTTCGCAGGTCTTACTCTACTTTGTCCCTAACGATAAGATTCCATAATACAGAAACAATAAAATTTTACATTTTTTGTTTTAAAATTACCGATGTTTTATAGAATTAATTCAGTGCTAATACATGCAAAAAAATTAATCTTCAAAACTCACAAAATCTAAAATTCTCTAATGTCTCATTTGAATGTGGATTTAATTTCGGTATTTTTTATTGATTAATTTTGATGACCTACAAAGAAAAATATTACAAGTTAACGTTTTTCTTTGTACATCAAAAAATAAACATTTATTATTATAAACAGGTGTTGTGGAATGATTTGCTGTCCAGATAAGGTCTTGTTTACTTGTACCTATGACTTCTACCTGCAGATTTATATTATCTTACATCTGTGCATTTTGCAGATAATCCTAACTAACATAAATAATAAGTATTATTAAAAAAAATATTCTATTTATTAGTGACTTGTTACAATATTGAGAGTAATAGCTAATAAGAGATTCCATAAACACATCATACCACTAAAATCACATACCTACCTCTAAAAATAAAATGATGCAGTTGTCCTATAATTGGCAATGAAGAGGGGCCTGGAATTTCTTGCCATGGTTTAATATCAGTCTTTTTGTCATTGACTACCGCTGCTTTGACAGCTATGGATCTATTAAATTAACATTAAATTAATTGTTATTGGGTGAAACCATTAACTAAGAGAAGACTTTTTAGTTTTATAGTAAACAAATATTTTCTTTGATCTGAGACGTGAAGTAAATAACACATTTGTGTGAAATAATCACTAATGAAATAAAATAATCACTCGGTTCCATTAAGATCCGGTTTGCTTTATTTATGGATGTCATTAAAGATTTTTTTCTATCCGCATTCATTTTATTATGCTTTTTGTACAAGAGATCTTACACAATACATAATATATTATAAGATATGAAAAAGTAATATTATATGTAATTTTATGTATATTATGTCGGTCATATGTATCGTAGATATTATCTCTCCTAGTAAAAATTCAGGCAATGGTAAATACATGTAGTAGATGTATACTCGAGTGTTTTGGTAGTGGATACCACAGATTTATTAAAAGAAAAGTATACCAAATAATACGTTTATTCGTTAAAAAGATAGTTCATAAAATAATACCAAAACTTACCTAACAGTTTGTGTTCCAGCATAGTTAAAAATCACCGCGCGTCTCAACGTTTGCATGTTTATTATCTTGTTTTTAACAACATGTATAATATTATCATTCACACGAGTGTTCACTCGGCAACGTGAAGCGTGTATGATATTTATAGCGGTTGCCGAAATTTTGGCGCGTTTTAGTTAAAGGGTTATATCAGCTGACCGGTTTCGCTCATTGTAGTTTTATTGACCTTCTGATTTTGAATTTGTTTAAGTTTTTTTGGTATATTTACTTAATGTGTAATTATCGGTTTATTTATCAGCTGACCGGTTTGGTTCATGGCATTGGTATTATGTATTAGGGTAAATAAAAATGTAAAGCACTACTTTTCCTTTTCCACTTTAAAAATTAACAAATTGACTGAAAAATTTATAACAATTAAATTTATTTTTTGGGGAGGCCTGATCCACTCAACGTGAGAGTTTTTTTAAATATTGCTTACTATGTCTTCTGTTTTAGCTCTGTTATACCTACGTCCTGTAAGGATCATAAAGTGCTGAACAAATGTAAAAGAAAAAGGGATTTTCACTTGGTTCGAATGAAGGCACGTCCAGTCCAGTCGCATAAATATTGTGCAATTCTCGTATATAGAAAAATGTAGAAAAACTTGAAACTTTATTGATGTTATTTAAATTGTATAAAGACTGTGTCATTATACTAAGCATGTATAACAGAATAAGGTAGATAAAATAAAAGGCAAATACAAGATGCCTTTATTTTGTACAGATACATTTTATCATACTAATAATTCACAACCATGTGTTACAAACATGTTTAAAAAGCATCGGGAAGAAAGGAGATGACCATCCTAGATACCATTACAACTGCAAGCTCAAAAGCGGAAAGGAAAAAGTGGAAAGGAGCATTTCCATAGTATGAGTAAGGGGTCATACTAGCTCGCAATCATTGTTCTGGAATATATCCCCCGTGACCCGGGTATTGATTCTCAGACATCGATATCTAATATCCAAGGGAAACTTTCATGTGATTTAGTCATGGTCTATTTTGTGACATTTAAAACCTTGATTGTTCAGATAGTGTTAAAAAGAAAATAAAAACAGTTGAAAAAATCAATCCAATTTCAAAAGAATTCAAACAATTCGCGGCTGACAAAGTTATACCTTGGGGCAATTATTAACAACAATTATTACGCAAATATAGGTAAGGAACTGATTCATGTCTTGGTGTAACGATACCCAATGATTAGGCTGAATTGGATAACATTAGTATTAATATAATGTTATCGTTCTTACTGTTATCGGCTTATCATATGTAATGTGAATGAACTCTACACTTAAATACGATTTTTTTTCTATAATTTTGTCGTAAAAGACGATGTCACATGAAGAAGCATCTAGATCAAGATCCACATTAATTTACTAAAAACAAGTATAATTTGTTTTTTTTAATGTATTGTAATGAATATATCCAAAATATTAAATTAAATCGACAAAAAAATTTTGTACCGTGTTCACTGTTCAGTTAAACATAAATAAGATTGCAATTTGCGATTATAACGCCAATTTTTTTATCAATTGCCAGCATATAGGTACCTAACAGCACTTCTAAATTACTACAACCACCACTAATTCTAAGGCCCATATATTTTATTGTTAAAAAAAACATAAATACGTATAAATAATTTATTAGACCCAGATATTGATTGAGAAAATATCAAACTATTTTTGACTAAAAATATGTATGATTGGAAATAGTTGACATAAATTTACATTACCTACCTTTTGTTTCATCTATATTTTTTTGTATTCATTTTTATGTATCTATTAAGAAAAGATTCAATTAATGGACGTTTTACGATTGTAGCGTTGATTAACATTACGTTGAAATATAAAGGGTTTTGAATTTATGGAAATATTAAACGATTACCCGTGCAGAACTTTTAGTTACAAACAGGAAAATAATCGGTCGCCGACCGAGCGCTCTATTCAGTTTTATTATTGTTCCGTAATTTGAATAGAGATGGCTTTGAAATTCATATCCACTGCAGTCGTATAATGGAGTTGCAATAGTGCTAAAGTGAAACGGTTATAGCTATATTTTATGTCTCATACTTATTAGAGCATTACAGAAACAAATTGTGCTTCGTTTAATAAGTCTAGATAGAGCATTATATTTTTATGACCAATAATTGTTTTGCACGAAGTCTAGGATACATAAACTATTCTAAATTTAGATGTAGAAAGAGAAAATTAAGTTAGTAAGTAAATAAGTATGTATCATATATTTTGTCTTTTACAATTTTAATACTCTAATAATAATTAATACCTCTTTTTCATTTAGTAAAAGTATGTACACATTTCATTAAATCTGAGTTTACACTAAAATGTTCTCAGTTAATTACACCGTAATTCAGTTGAAGGACGGTAATAGACACGTGTTTAATAAACAGATTCTGGTAAATAATGTTCTGAATGCCTCATGTTATAACTTGGGCTATCAAAATATTTAGAAAACCCTTTCGAAATGAATTCCACAATATTAAATATTTCGGGTAGACCAACCAAGCAAATCAAGGGTCAAATCTCTTTAATATGCCAGTTTACCCTTAGTTAGTTTACATGACAGAGAATTTACACATAATTAAATATATGTATGAATTCGGGTTCTCTATGAAGATAAACTGGGTCTGTCTCAAGAGGCGTATAGTTTGTGAAGGTTGAAATGTAAAAATCCCCTGAAATTCAAATTAACTTCTGTTTTAATGCTATAGACTATTTATTTGATATGAACATATTATTATATTCCAATTGAATTGTAATTTTGCAATGTAAACTTATGTAAACATACGTAATAACTTATGTAATAATTAACGTACCTTTATCTTATTATTCATAATAGTAATCGAATCGTTAAAAAATGTAATTAATTTGTAACAAGTACTTAATAACGCGCATAGGCTCCGATTTAAGAGCCCTTCGTTTCTCCTCATTAATATGAAATTAGATAAAATTAAAATTGTCAAGAAAAAGTAATAACCTCACGCCAGCATATTATCATTTGATAATACTTACGTTTGAGGCATTGCTAACACTTTCCGCAAGGAATCTGGCTTCTTGTATTTTGATGCACGCCTTTTGTTGTGCCGATTTAAACTTTTGCCGTCTTTTATTCGCTCAGATTTATTACGAACGAGATAAAACAACAAAGGTCTTACGTAAGCTCCTCGGAAAGAAAATTGTATTGCGAATTTTTTAAATCGCTGTCGAATTACAATGAGAATAGGTACTTGAAATACGATGAAGCTGTGAGCCTTGTGCTTCAACGTTTTATAGTTCTTATTAATCCATAATATCTATATACATATAATAAAATCGTAGGGAACTCTAAATTGTACATTGAATTTTTTTTTAAATAATAATTGGGGTGTGATCTACAATATAATATATATTTTTTTACAATATAATATTATTTTTATGACGACGCGGTTGGCGCAGTGGTAAAGTGCTGCCTACTGAGCCGACGGTCCCGGGTTCGATCCCCGGTCAGGGCAAATATTTGTGTGATGAACTCAATTATTTGTTCTTGGGTCTGGGTGTTATTATCTATATATGTATTTATTAAATATTATATTTATCGTCGCCTAGTACCCACAACACAAGCCTTAATTGAGCTTACTGTGGGACTAGGTCGATTTGTGTAATAATGTCCTATAATATTTATTTATTTATTTATTTATTTATTTTTATTAACTGAACAACCAGATTTTAAATATTTCAACACTAGTATACCTACACTGAAATTCGTCTCATTCGTTGGTATTCAAAATTGTCTTTATTGAAAGTACATGAGGCTTGAATAAACCATATCTAGCGGATATCATTCATAGCATCAGTCCTCATCCCGAAAAAGTCGTTAGTTCCACATCGTTACGGATAAATTACGTCATTTGCCTTTGAATTTTCTTGTTATAATTTCAGTATTTTGGGTGGCTGCATATTATGAGTATTGTAACGCTATGCTAAGCTGTATTTCTTAAATGTATTGGTTGATACAGATAATTCGTTTTATTTTTATTAAAATTTTATACTGTGTTTTAAATAGGGAAAATTAAATATTATGAATATAATACGTCAGCTCACAATTTTTAAACAAAAATAAACGCATCACAATATTTGTATTTCTTTATCGACAGGAGCATGAAAATTGTTTTCATAACTGACCCAATTCATATCAGTAAAAACGAATAAAAATATCAATAAATTAATACTGGATTTGATTTATAGCTCGCCGTTATTTGTAAAGCATACGTCCATAAATCATGTATGACCATATTTTCCCATCGTTGAATATTGGTAAACATAATTTAATAGAGATCACTATTCACTATGAGGCACAATAATATTAGTAGAAGAGACTTCGATTGAATTATTTATTATAATTAGACAAACTTCTACAGATAGACAAATCGATACGTCACCATCTTCATCTTATCTAGTGAGAAAAAGTTTTTATCATTAGCGAGATTTAACTCATCCTCATTATTTTATACTAGCTGTACCGTGCGGTTTCACCCGCGTGGCTCCACTCCTGTTGGTCTTAGCGTGACAATATTATATAGCCTATATTACTCGTGGATAATGTAGCTTTCGAATGGTGAAAGAATTTTTAAAATCGGTCCAGTAGTTTATGAGCCTATTCATTACAATCAAACAAACAAAGTTTTCCTCTTTATAATATTAGTGTAGAAAACCTAGTATTCAAAGTACCTTTATGCATTTAAGATTAATTTATATACCTACTCTTGTTTACAACAGGGTCACGTTACATCATAATAATGTCTGCCCTTAAAAATGTTTCTGAGAGCACAAAAGGCATTTTAAATGAAAAGATATGAAGGAAAAATAAAGTAGTTTCTACGAAGTGGGTACTTCTCATAGGTTTAAATTACATATTGCCTCGATGTGAAGCCTTGCATTTTAAGCACCGAGTATAGACAATGAGGACGGCTTGGCTTGGCTTGCAATTAATTACGTATTGAAATAGATATAAAAGAGGACAATAATTGTGCAATTATTTAGAAAATTATAAAACTCATTAAATATAAAAATTATGTAAAAATCATTGTTTGAAATGAATTTAAAGTTTGAGATATATCCAAACAGTACCTATTCTTGAGCTAGTAATAAAACAATATCATAGCTACTAATTCTTCACTGGAATGCCATGACACACAATTGAGAGCTTCATACGAACAATATTAAATGCGCGTCGACGTTTGAGAATATTAATGGGTATATTGAAATATATTGTCTGTATAATGTATAACCTTATAATTATTAAAAAAATAATTTTACATTTTAAAAAGAGAAATAGTTGATGTTTTTAAATTCTTTATAGGAACTACATATTAGCCACTTCTATTTTCTAAGGATACACCATTTATTGGCGTTAAATATAAATGAAGGTACACCGTTCAAATAATTTTATAATGTTATTTAATAACATCAACATCTTATGAATTACAATTATATCATAATTCATTTATGGACTTTAATTCTATGAACCTAAAAGCTTAGGAAATTTCCAAATAAAAGCCCATTCTTGAACATTACGAAGTTAAATTTCTTGGGAACTTTCATTCCTGCACATTCTGGAAATCAATTGGAATGCTGAAAGCTTTTGCAATACATTCATTTTCCTAGATTCAACGACTTGCCAAGAACAATGCTTTCACTTCCAAAGTTTGTATTGTTTCCGACATCTTGATTTTCTAACAATTTAGTAGACCGAATTCTATTTTTTAATAGCTTTATGCACTAGTAAAGGTCATATAATTATAAATTCAGAAAATATAAAAGGTTTTTTCTTCAAGGATTTAGATAATAAGCAACCTTATAAAATAAATGTATGATTTTCTATACGATATGTGTCTTTTTTTAAGCGTGTGTAAAGATTTCTATTACTGTCGAGGGATATCAACCGATAAGTCAGCAATAACATAAGATATAGCTGTCCAAAAAGCGGCACATTTAACGACATCCTCCATTTTCTGAACCTCCATCGTATCCGCCTCTGTGTGGTGGAACCAGAAGTATTTATCATTTTCGTTTAATAACGACGCCCCAGGGATTCCTTTCTTGATAAAAAGTATAATATCCGAGCCAGGGCTCTCACTCTCCGTCATTTTGTCTATCGTTGGAAACAGTTTTAATATTTCAGCTATTATACATTGTGCTGTCTTTGAGCCGCCCACGTCTAAGCCAAGAGGCTTAAACGTACCTTCGTCAGATTCCATTATAAAATTAATTTTGTCTAGTTCGTCTAAATGACGTTTTAAATATGCTTGAGCACCAACTAACCCCGCTTCTTCTGAAGTCCACAAAATAGCTCGAAGAGTTCGTTTCGGTCGGATTTGGAAATGTTTCAACACCACGGGGACAAACCAACTTATCATCATACCACCACCGTCGTCCATTGCACCCTGACCGACGTCCCAACTGTCAATATGTCCGGATACAATGACATACTTATCAGGATATTTGCTTCCTTTGAAATCTATAATTGTGTTTCGAGACTTTTTTCTATCATAAGTACTAAACATTTTAATGTTTAGAACAATTTTCTCCTTTTTCTCATATAATCTTCTTAATAAAGCAGCATCTTCAACGGTAATGGCTGCAGTCGGTATTTTTGGTACATCTTTTTCATAGTGTTGGTATCCAGTATGAGGAGTATATAAAGAGAATGGCGTAACACTTCTTATGAGTGACGCAACAGCTCCGTTTTTGGCTGCTCTAGATGCCGACTCGACTCTATATATGACTGTTTCTCCATAATTTGTGTAAACCTCGTCAAACAAAACAATCTTTCCTTTAACATCCTCCTCCGATAATTTATCAAGGTCATTAAAACTGCTTACTACTATTAAGTCAGCAGTGATACCTTCACTTGGTGTGGATACACTTGGACCAAGGCCAAGAACTGCAATTTTCTTTATACGAGGTTCAAGCATTTGCACCGATTCAAAGCCTCGTACCCAATGCGGCACCTGAAAAGTAAATATTAAGATTATTTCGTACAGTAATTATTATTTAAAACATAATCGTAATTTCTAAGTTTACGTTACCTCTAGTTCTTCGGTTGTCACATCTTTAATTCCTGCTCCAATGGTTAGATTGACCATATAGTCTATAGACTGTTCCAATACATCAGTGCCGGAAGGACGAGCACCAAATTTGTCAATGAATTCAGTATACCTATAAATTATAATGAATTTAAATAATATTAATCGATCAAAAGTTAATTTTTTTTGTAGAGGTACTATAGAGAGGCAACGACGATTTAATACTAACAATATCACACAAATATTCATTAGTATAATTGTGAAAACAAAAGAACGTATCCAACTTACTTTTGATACATACTCGCTCCTAAGTCAGTGTTTATTATATCATTCATTATTTTCATTGTAACATTTTTATAACTTTTAATTTCTTCTATTAATGCATTGTCTAAATCACAATCATCATATCTGTTTATTATTGATAGTGAATATACAGACTCGAAGTATAAAATGAAATAAAATACAATATTTGTGAGATTCATAACTACACGACTGGCATTATATACACTTGTATTGCGATTAATTAATAATGAATGAAATAAGTGGGTGAGTCGTATCTTATCAATATGCTTTGAAGTTCAAACCGATGCTGTGAAATTGTTACAAGAGGTCAAATTCGTACACAGTAGTATTGGTTCAAACGGTAACTGAGTCGTTGGACAAAGGAGAATTGTATTAATTTAGTAGAGCTAGATATAATAAAATAAGGAGCTTGAATTTATTTTATTGTTTCCTAACGAATATCAAATTATACGTTATTTTTAACACGCTTATAATAGCTTCTTTTGTATGTTTCCATGTAACGGAATCTTTTAGAGTCGATTTGAAATTTATCATCATACTTACTGGTTGTAAAATCTGTCTCTCAGTGGATTCGATGTGATTTCGTACATTATATCATCGACGATATTTTTATACGATTGAATTTCTTCTCTCAAAGTATCATTAACGAAATTAGCACAGTCATTCTGAAGCGTATATTGTATAGCTCTTTGAAAATGTCTACTGCATGACACTGCATTTAAGAATATAAAAATGTAAATACAAAATATCAAACTCATGTTACTTTTTCTATTGTATTACTAACACTGTTATAGCGTCAATTTTAGTACTGGCTAGCCATATAAAATACAAATTATCCACATTATCCATGTGACATAAATAATGAAATAAACGTAATATAATAAAGGTTTTGCTTTTAATAAATTTATTCAAAGATAACAATAACGACTCTAATGAATACAGAATAAGGTAGATTTATCTCTGTACCTGGTATTCTTAAATAACGAAACAAAATTACATTTAAGAGCCATGAAGAATCGAAATATGATTTATAACGTTATAGTATTTATAGAAATTACTGTATCAGTGACGTCTCATATTATGATAACAGCAATCAGTTTTATTTATATTATTGTAATATACCCTATCTCTACATCTATGCTAACAAACAAGAATTTTAATGAGTCTGTCTGGATTAAATATTCAGAGCCATTCATTGCAACAGAAAAACACATTTTGACATTTTTAATTGAGCTAGAATTCATTTGTCTTTATTTAATAAATGCAACATTAATTATTTTCTGTACAAATAACATAATGTAATGCTAAATCGTTCAAAATATTTAATAGTAATAAGTAGTTCCTAAATTAACCATAAACAACATCGTTTTTTTTAGTTATTAATACTATCCACAAATAATACTCAATGATACCACATGAAACTATAAATATTTTTTAGGGTATAAATACTGACATTGATACAGAAGCGTAGCGTGCCTTGGCGGGGCCCCGTATAAAAATTTGTTTGGGCTCTTAGGAAGGGTAAAGATTTCTCACAAAAGAAAAAAAAATGTTTGCATAAAATTAAAAGAAATAATTTTATTCATCATAATTATCTATCTGTCACTTATTCCAAAATTTTTAAAAACAATTCAAATTAAATATACACACAGGAGGCCAGAAAATTGCTTTTTTTTACTTTTGTCATTTCTGAAAAAAAAATTTGGAAGTTTTTAGTCATTTTTGTTTACGCAAGTTGGGGGCCGCGTATAATTGATACGGCAGATACGGCGGTAGCTACGCCCCTGCATTAATAACAACAAAAAAATGTAATTAAAATTAAACAAATCTTAGCGTTTCTATTCAAGTAGTTGCTTGAGGGATTATAATATTTGCTGAGTAACGATAAGCTTATAAAATTATTTTGAATCATAGTCTTAAATATTACAGATAGTCTTTATTGTTACGACGCAAGATGTGCAGCGCAATTAATATAGTATCATAAGGTAACAAATATTTATGGGCATTAATTTAACAATTTAAAAGTTAATAGCATTATAAGTTTATGATGCTTGGACATGGGAAATGGACAGATATTTTAACATACTTAGACGCCTCAAGTTTCAGTTAGTCAAAATAAATTTGGTAAAAATGCGAAACCAGAAAGTGTAGTCTTGTCCCCATTCTCCGATCGATATGTCTACTGTGGCAGGTATGTGACATCGGAATTGCTTCATGATTTTTATTGCACTTGCGGTACATAAACTTCCGAACCATAAAGTACATTTTGTTGTGATAGCGAATGTAGTCAGTATATTGTCTATGTTGTGGAAAGATAGGATATTTTTATATGTGAAAAACCCTAGTCGAATTATTTTTAACAAAAAAAAAAAAATAAACCGCCTTTAAATTATTATCACAAATAGACCAAATTTAAATGGTCCCATAAAAATTTGGTAAAAAAAAAATAACATGGTTTACAGAAAAAGCGAGGAAGAATTTAGTGTTTGCTTGTGCTATTTCAATTATACAAACTTCAACGGAACGACATGCAAAAGTTTGGCTTCCAACTAAAATGATATATAGTATTTGCCGTTGCGTTTCTTAACTGTATTATGATAGATAGTACATTTAAAATAATCTAGAGCTTTATTTAAATTGAAGTACAATAGAGATAGGGTGCAACTGTATCAAATCAAAATTCGTCATTCGTATCCGTTATTCGTTAACTCACTTTTATGATTATAAGTCAATGACCTATTATACTAGTAGACGCGGCATACGCTAACATCATTGCACTAAAAAACAGCGTAATTAATACATACCTACATTACTAACGCATTATCACCAATACAG
This sequence comes from Colias croceus, assembly GCF_905220415.1. Classification (NCBI taxonomy): domain Eukaryota; kingdom Metazoa; phylum Arthropoda; class Insecta; order Lepidoptera; family Pieridae; genus Colias; species Colias croceus. The sequence goes on along the minus strand of NC_059541.1, from coordinate 9,304,692 downwards.
TTGTTCTCTCTTTCACTCTCACGCACGAGACATAATACATGTCTCACTCATGTACTTCGTAATAACAACTGCCGATTAAAATATAAAAAGAACGTCCAGCCACGACGCTGAATGGTGCGTGACTAAGTGAAACTCGGGCACTTAGCTGAGTTTTTTCTTGCCAAAATAGAGAGCGGGTAACGTATCTAGCTCTTTTATATATCATAGTTATAAGTACCTATCTGTTGAGCGATCTGTGCCTCGCGGATTTACATGTGGAAGAAAGTATTAATTAAAAAAGCTAGTAGGTTTTTGTAGAGCTAATGTTGCATATAAGTTGCAAAAATATTTACTTGTAGTATAAAGTTTTTTAAGTAACACATATCTATACATCCAAACTTTCACATATGCAATACTTATTAGAAAGACAGAATAAATGTTTATTTGTCAATATCACACCTATAAACTGTAAAAAATTGTTGATGGTAGGTGGGTAAATAGTAAATAATTAGCTGCACAATAACTTCGGAAAACCAATTAAAACATAAATACATGATATATTTATTATTTTATTATTAACTTCTTGGATTAAAAGATCATAATATAGCAATGCACAAGTGCATAAAACATGTATTATTGAGTAATAAAATTCATGTAATTCTTATTATTTTACTGTGTTTTTATCAATAAATCTATCATAGGTACCAAAAGTTAACTAAAACTTTTAGCTACAAATTTTGTCTTCGTGGCTCAGCCAATTTGAGCCACGCTGATCTCAAGTGGTACCATTCCGATAAGAAATTTGTCTAGACGATTTCCTATCGTCTTCAAAGATTAAAATAAATAAATACATTAACTTTGGATATTTCAGCATGATTCATGATTATTATTTTTTTATTGACGATAGGGAAGAGCTTGACAACTTGTCTACAGCTTACGTCAATCTCATACATTCGTAGTCTATTCTATTGAACGCTACGCTAACAGAAAGCCACTTGGCTAGGGGGGCTGTTCACTCTACGCTTGAAGACCCCCATATTGTACTCGTCGGGGAACACAGATTCAGGAAGCATGTTCCAGTCCCTAAAGGTGTGATTAAGGTGTTTAACCGGAAATTTATAACTATCAAAAGCCCGCTTTTATTTATTTTTATTTCCATACAATTGCAACGGAAGCGTGAGATTATTTTTCATTTTAATTCAACGAATTAATGATAACTACTTGCCATTGTGCAATGTGCAGGCAGCGCGAATAAAAGCGGTATTTTAGTTCAGAGTCGCTCGAATGACACCGTTAAACCGTTGATTTCCATGTTTATTGTACAGACCTTATATATTATTAGTGTTATTGTGCTATTCACATATAAAATACTAGGTTTCCGCCCGCGGCTTCGGCCGCGCAGTCAAAAAAAAAACCCGCATAGTTCCCGTTCCCGTGGGATTTCCGAGATTGCGTCATTTCCCTTTTGCGTCATTTCATGAAAATTGGTTCAGTAGTTTAGGCGTGATTGAGTAACAGACAGACAGACAGAGTTACTTTCGAATTTACAATATTAGTATGGATATTATATCTATGTATTTTAAATATGTATATTGATTAAGTAACGTATAAATATTCAAACATGAGAAACAATTCGTAAAACACAGTAATTGAGTTAGTAAATGAAAAAAAAAACTGCAATTTTCTTAAAATTTCTATACCTATAGCAAACAAATAATTATTTCATATTCATATTTTATATTTTATAAAATCAATGTATTATAAACTACTAATTAGTTCTCAAAGAATAATGCGGTTACTCGGTATTAAAATTCTAGTTCATTCTCTTTACTAGTCATAGCAGATTATGCTTTACGGAATCCATTACGAACTACTGCATTCAATTATTGATCCTTGCGTTGTTTACTATCCTCCTAGACCAGACCATTATCAACATCCTCGAGTAAGGACGTGTTACGATAACAGTATTTACGATGTATCTAGCAATATCTAAATTGATACTTGTTATTATCCTGAGTGAAGTGCAAAGTGCGCCAAGGAAAAAGTCCTATACCGAGTTAATGTCGTGTGACATTGGCAATTTAGCTGACGAAATAGCATCTTATGATACTGCGGTTCGGGATATTATGGATTATGTCATCTCCGGCCCATTCAAAGGGAAGACATATCACGAGTGAGTAGTGGCACGTCATAACTCTTACTTATTGAACTGACCTTTAGAAATTACACGACCCTTTTGTTAACGACGCATTCAATTATCACGCGATACTTGTTAAATATATTGTTATTGTTAATAATAATGCACTTGAAGTTTGAATTGCTGTATTCAGTATATTTCAAAATTGACGCAAAGATGCTATGCTATCATATACGGAATTCGATCTCATCTTAACTTATCTCTGTATTATCCATTTCATGGCATTAACTATAAAGTGCCGTTCCTCTTTCTCCAATGATATCTCTAATTTTTGTTCCTCAGGCTGATAAGATAGACGCTTAACAAAAGGGTTTTCTGCTTATCACAACATCGCAATATTTTAGAGGTGGCGGCGGAAAAATGTATTCATTCGGCCGTATCGCCGTAATATTCCTTATTATAACTATAAGTGAGGCAAAGTCGTTGCCAAAAAGTTCAGATAAATGTAGGTCTCTTTTGGGTGATGATTTAATAAACGAGATTTCTTCTTACCAAGATGTGAAGGACCAGATATTTATATATGTGCTTGAAGGAGAGTTTAAAAGTAAAAGTTATGATGAGTGAGTAATCTATGGAAAAACTTTTTTTTGTACGGCTAAAATCCCTTTTTTTAAATTATGTATATTTGAATTAATTTCATAGTATTCACTTAGCTCTCAAGGAGATAAAGTTTTAATAAAAACAATAACTGGGTCAATATGTGTACATGTAGGTAAATTATATTGTTATGAAAATAAATAACTTATTATGAAAAATATAGAAAGGAACTATTGAATTATATATTAATAGAAATTAAATGAAATACTAATTTTATTAACAAAACAGCTTCTAAAATTGTTAGCTTTTATTCAAACGAATTATTTAAAAACAGCCTGTTAAATTATAAGAAAGCTATTTTTATGTTCATCATCTCGCTACGATAATAATACAACATTAGATTTATAAAGACGATAATATTTTCAGATTGGCTAAATTTGTGGACAAGTTTGGTGCCCGTATATCGGGGTCCCAAGTGCTCGAAGACTCCATAGATTATATGATAGAGTTGACTAAGGAAGAGGAGCTTAATGACATTATCACCGAGGAGCTTGAGGTAATTAGCTTTAAATTGCAGCGCGGATAATATAACATCCTATAATTTAATCGATGATATCTAAATGATCAAAATAATATGATTTAAATATTATTAAATTCTCAAATTGAATAATAATAAGACAAAATATCAATATGTAGGTTACCTGATCGAATATCGCACTTATCATTCACGTCGAATCATCGACAAGTGTAATCCTTTTATTCGATAAATTGTTCTTACTTTTCTATCACGAATTTTTTACAGGTTCCACACTGGGTGAGGGAACAAGAAAAAATTACTATGTTGGAACCACGATCAAAACTTATTGCATTGTTGGGCCTCGGGAAAAGCGTTAGTACTCCGCCGGAGGGAATTACCGCAGAAGTAATAGTACTTTCTAGTTTTGAAAAACTGGATGAAACCCCTGTTAAAGACATAGAAGGTAAAATAGTATTATATGACCCAGTATTCACAACGTACGGCGAAACTGCTGTATACAGATCTCAAGGTGCTGCTAAAGCGGCTGCAAAAGGCGCAGTTGCATCTTTAGTCAGATCAATAGCACCGTTTTCAATCTATACGCCACACACCGGCTCACAAAATTACGCTGAAAACGTTACAAAAATACCTACAGCAGCAATTACGTTGGAAGACGCTGATTTAATCCGAAGATTCCACGATAGAGGCGAAAAAGTTGTTTTAAATATTAAAATGACCAGTTCATATGAAATGAAAATTTCCAGAAATACCCTTATAGATTTGAAAGGCAAGGATAATCCAGAAAAATTAGTAATAGTTTCTGGTCATATAGATAGCTGGGATGTTGGTCAAGGTGCTATGGACGATGGCGGTGGCTTATTTGTGAGCTGGGCTGCTCCTGTTATTCTAAAAAGATTGAATTTGAGACCAAAAAGAACAGTAAGAACTATTTTCTGGACGGCTGAAGAGTTTGGATTAATAGGAGCTTATGCATATGAAGAGAAACACCGAAATGAGAGTCACAATATCAACTTTATTATGGAATCTGATGAAGGAACATTTGCACCACTAGGATTGTCCGTTGCTGGGACACAAGAAGCTCGTTGTATTATTGGTGAAATATTAAAATTATTCGAGTCTATCAACGCTTCCACTCTAGTTGAATCTGATACGCCAGGGTCTGATATTCAAGTACTAATAAAAACTGGAGTGCCAGGAGCTAGTTTACATAACGCAAATGAAAAATACTTCTGGTTTCACCATACGGAAGGAGATACTATGAATGTAGAGGACCCCGAGGAACTAGATATGTGCACAGCTTTCTGGACGGCACTCGCGTACATCATAGCTGATATTTCTGTCGATATACCTCGATAAAGCTTTAATATTTTCTATATTATTACTGCGTTGTTTAATGGTTTAATTGATGATCAAAGTAATATAAAAAAATAAATTTTGCATAAAATACTTTTTTTTCCCTCAACAAAAACGTAACACTTATATATGTATATATCCTTATATGACTAATTTAACTGATTGATAGACAACTAAAACTTTTATAGGTATAATGATGATGTATTTATTTACATAATATGTATTTATATATGGCCCTTAATTGCGATCTTTTAACGCCATAATATAATATTATATTTTAAGCTATATAATTTTGTAGGCGTCGAAAATTATGCAACTCGATTCAATATTATTATGCAAGACATTGAAATCAAATTTCGAAACAAGTTTGCCGTGTAGCGCATTGTTATGTTCTCAGGGTACTGATATAATATCCTATCAAGCCTTTTCGCTCGAACTTTTTAAAGAAACATTTTTCATAAACTTGCGCACTTTGTGTTGCGACATCAACGTCGCACGATAAAAGTTATAGGATATCCATTTCAAATAACTCCGCGCAGCTGTTTAACAGTTGGAAACTGTGGAATTTGCACTTTGAACTCTTCTAGAAATATTTTATGTAAGGAGTATTTGTGGTCAAAGAAAGTACGGTCCAATAAAAATTTTGCTTACTGGTCATGAATTCGAAATGTAGAGAAGCGAGGGCTTCAGAGCAGACCGTGCATATTGATTATTTCAATATCACTGCCACGGTATAAACGATTTCATAAAATCATATGAATTTGCAAGAAGATTTATTTGAAAAATGAATAACGCTTTGAAATAGAAAAAGCTTTTAAAAAATTTGAATCAGTTAAAAGATTACGTTTACTCACTAAAATATATAAAACAACGACGTGTGGCACTCGGGGACTGCCGCGGTAAAGCTATTGCATACTATGCCTTCAAGCCACACCTCCGCCCGTCGGAGTGGAGAGTGTGAGGTTTTTTCGTTACGGAATTTCTCGATTCGGTCCCAGCACTCAAGGCCCGCGATAGAAGCTATGCAATAGCTTAATAAAACTATAAAATAATATGTCTATATTTACTCGGCCTTACTTATAAAATATACTTTTAGCAAAAAAATAAAAATAAACGGAAATCGAAATGCTTCAATTACTAGATAAGTATGTACATTTAAAAAAATATTGAAATAAATTGAAAAATATATTCATACTTATATTATAAATGCGAAAGTAACTCTGTCTGTCTGTCTGTTACTCAATCACGCCTTAACTACTGAATCAATTTGCATGAAATTTGATATAGAGATATTTTTATACCCGAGAAAGGACATAGGATAGGCTTTATCCCGGAAATCCCACGGGAACGGGAACTATGCGGGTTTTTCTTTGACTGCGCGGGCGATGTCGCGGGTGGAAAGCTAGTATTGAAATAAATTGAAAAATATATTGCAGCAAAATTGACTTAGACTCGCCGAGGTAACAAAATTATTAATTGTTCAAAATTCGATAAATTACGTTGTAAACTATACTTATTATCTGTCACAACTTAGATTCTCATAATCCTTATTTAGGGAAAGGGGTATATCAAGAGGGACTAACCACAAGATTTGTGGAAAGTTTTGATACACTACTTGATTGCTTTTGCTATAATAGATGTAGTCTTGCTCATAGATAGGGATCGACGCAAAGTGAGTAAGAAAATGAGCAAAAGGTAGGTACACGAAGATGTTATTAAACTATCTATTACTATTTACTATATTAGATGTACTGTTCGGGCAAAGTGACGGCGTTTTAGACATACAAGTATGTATATTTTAAGAAAAAGTTATAAGAATAAAAATAATAAACAAAGTATCCAGGTCACACACAGATTCTTAAGTTTATAAAAGAGAAACAACCAAGAAACAATCCTTTAAGTGGCAAAGTATCAATTTTAATGACATTTAAAGAAGACTATTAATCTTCACAATTAGTTATTTATCCTAATTTTAGGCTCTAGAATATTTGTGAATATCAAAGTTTACCTAAAGGAAGTATCTTCAATATTATACGCAATGCAACGACTAAAGGAAACGATGTGAGGTCTTTGGACTGAAGCCAGTAAAAACTATCAAACCAACGTTTAGTATCCATATAATGTCATCTTTGACCGTGCACTCAAACGGCTAGCATACGTTAGTTTTTGCTCTGTGAAGAATTACTATTTCTTAAAGTTATTTACGTTTAAATTGCAACAAGTACTTTCATAACTTGACAATAAACCAGTGCTGCAGTGAATTACATCAAAAATATCAATAAACAGTGTGTATTTTAAGCGAACTTATATCATTCCGTTCAAAAGTTATATTACAATCGATGTACTGACGTCTGCATGACTTGTGATTTCTACGCGTAGTGCGTGCAATTTGCACGGTTCCGCTCCACGCATAAGCATCAGAACTGCTTGCCTGCCGCGTTGAAGCATAGTCCCCGCCCATTGCGTCAAAGAATAAGCGACGGAACGTAAGTTACTTAGTGCCTTGCCCTTGTGTGCCGCTGTGAGAATCTTTATATAGGGAAAATTCGGAAATATAAGTTAAAGTTTTTGGATTACACTTTTTAAATATATACTATGGCTACTGTATCCGCATTATGGGGATGTTGCACAAATGACGATGATACTGGTGGAAACCAAAAGTGCATTATATGTTCATCGTGTGGAAAGTCATTTCATTATGCCTGCTTATCTATGAAGGTTTCCCCCTACAAATCTAAGGAGGAAAAATCCTGGAACTGCCCTATATGCCTAAGCAAGAACCCAAAAACTTTGAAGAAGGATTCGACTCCTATCCGTAATGTAACCTTGAATAGAGGCAATAAAAGGCAAGCCTCAGGATCCCCACCACCAACTTCTCCGATATCTAATAATGAAGATTTACGTTTAATGATACAGAATATTATAAAAACGGAATTTAGCGAGATGTTAGGTCAATTTAATGTTAGTATTGTCTCCACTATCAATAAAGAACTAATACCAGTCCGTGAGGAAATGAAGGAGCTCGTAAGATCGATGCAGTTTATGAATGCAAGATTTGATGAAATTGAGAAATTACAGCAATCTGCCACTGAAATAACAAAAAAATTAGAAAAAGAAAATACCGAACTTAGAAATTCAATTGATGATTTACTTTTACGAATTAATAACCTGGAGCAACATTCTCGTTCGAATAATCTGGAAATACAATGCATGCCTGAAAAAAGAAATGAGAATCTATACAACATCGTTACTCAACTAGGCAACGTTGTTAATTGCAACATCGGAGAAAAAGATATTTTGCATTGTACTCGCGTTGCTAAGTCCAATAAATCGAATTCTCGCCCACGGTCTATAGTGGTTCAGTTAACGTCAACAAAGATGCGCGATCAGCTGCTTGCCTCGATTCTGAAGTATAACCAAAACAACCCTCACGATAAACTAAACTCTACTCATCTGGGCTGTGAGACACAGAGGTCTCCTGTTTACATAATGGAACACCTTTCGCCAGCCAACAAGGCTCTTCATGCAGCGACCAGAATTAAAGCTAAAGAAATGGGTTACAAATACGTCTGGGTTAGAAATGGTAAAATATTTGTACGTAAAACTGATGGTGCTGAATATATATTGATCAAGAATAGTGTTAGTCTTAGCAAATTAATTTAGCTGAACCTAGATCGTAAGTTTTTCTTTTATTATAACCATGATTGAGACTTAACCTCTACAAAATTCAATAATTTAAAAATCTATTACCAAAATTGCAGGGGCCTTAGAACTAAAACCAACACTTTTTACAATAATATTTCCTGTACCGATTATGATATAATAATCCTAACCGAAACCTGGCTAAATAGCAATATACTTAGTTCTGAACTGGTTGATGATAGGTACGTGATCTATAGGCGGGATAGGGAGACGTCAGGTTTTCACCCAAATAAAGATGGCGGTGGAGTCTTAATTGCTGTTCTAAGGAAATTTAACTCCTACCGTATCGATAGATGGGAAAGTAGATGTGAGGATCTCTGGGTGACTGTTGATGTGCCTTCTAATCACGTCTCAAATCAAGTTATCTTCTGTGCAGTGTACCATCCTCCACCTGTTTCTCTGTCCTCCATCGAACATTTTATTGAGCACTGCAATATAGTCATTGAGTCGACAAAAATGCCAATATGCATAATAGGAGATTTCAATCTAGGTAAAATAAACTGGACCTCTAGATCCCTTAATATATCTCTTCCTAATGTGTGTAAAACATTTCTGGAATTTGTTGATGTTAGTAAACTGTCCCAATTCAACTGTGTAAAAAATATTTCTGGTCGAACTTTGGATCTTGTCCTTTCTTCCTTATCTTCATGCTCAGTAAGTGAACCCTTATTCACTTTGACATCCATTGACGTACTTCACCCTCCGCTTGACATTACACTTATATTTTTAAAGGAACTAAATCTACCTTACAACAAACACAACTTGAAACGTAATTTCTACAAAGCAAATTATAAGAAAATTATAGAGTACCTGAATAGTCTTAATTGGAGTGAAGTTCTTGGTGGGTCTAATGATGTTGATAGCATGGTTCAAATTCTATATGATTTGCTAAATGAGATCATAGCTAAGCATGTTCCAACCAATAAAACCTCATCGACTCGTTATCCACCATGGTTTAATAAAGGAATGATACGTTCATTAAAAGAAAAGAATAAGTTGAGATTGCGTTATAAGATGTACAAAAATCCAATGGATGAAATTGAATTCAAATTAATAACAAAGAGATGTCAATTACTAGCAAAGGACTTATACAAAAAATATATGGACTCATTAGAATCTAATCTATCGAAGAATCCAAAGCTCTTATGGTCTTATATCAAGTTAAAGCGCGGTGGAACCAGTTCCTATCCCCTGACTATGAGCGATAGCGAGACTTCTTCATCAGATGCTACAACAATATGTAATCTTTTTGCTTCGTATTTTTTATCATCATACACAACTGCTCATGACAGTGTCTCTCGTGTTCCTTATCATCTAGATGCAATTGAAACTAATAGCCAATGCTTAATAATACCGTCACTTGATAGGGACTGCATTCTTAAAAAGTTACAGTCGCTGAATGTCGAAAAAGGTGCTGGTCCTGATGGGATTCCGCCTATTTTTATATCTACTTGTGCGACAGCCCTCGTTGACCCCCTGGTAATAATTTTTAATAAGTCGCTGAAGTCTGGAACTTTCCCAATTCAATGGAAGAAAGCTAAAGTCGTCCCCGTACATAAGTCCGAGAAGAAGGATATAGTCTCAAATTATAGGCCTATTTCAATTATCTCAACATTTGCGAAAGTCTTCGAGTCATTAATTTGTCCTTACATCCAACAACATTTCAAGCTCTATGTAAGTGATCACCAGCATGGTTTCATTCCATCAAGATCAACAACCACAAACTTGGTGACGTTTACAGAGTCTCTTATCCGAAATATTGACGCAAATAAACAATTTGACGTCATCTATACAGATTTTAGCAAAGCCTTTGATAGAATCTCTCATCCTATACTAGTCTATAAACTTTCTGCATATGGCATCACAGGGTCACTATTAAATTGGATCCAGTCTTATGTTACGAACCGCGAGTTCTTTGTCGTCATGAATGGGTACAGATCCAATAGTCACCACATTTCATCGGGTGCTCCCCAGGGTTCGCACTTAGCACCCATCCTTTTCAACATCTATATCAACGACCTGCCCCGATGTTTTCAATTTTCTGAATGTTTTATGTATGCCGATGACTTAAAATTTGCTAGAGCTATTGATGAACCGAATGACATTGCGCTACTTCAGGACGATTTAAATAGGCTTACTCAATGGTGTTATCAAAACAAAATGCAACTAAATCCAAAAAAATGCTACCATGTAAGTTTTTCCCGTAAAAATTTAACCTTTCGATCGCAGTATCTAATTGGTAATGAACTAATTCAAAATGTTGACACAATCCGAGATTTGGGAGTAATTTTTGATAAGAAAGTAACCTTTGTACCTCATATTGATCATGTCATTAAGAAGTCATCCCGAATGTTAGGCTTCCTAATCCGAAACACTAAGGACTTTATCCGTGAGCGTACAAAAATTATGCTATACAATAGCTTAGTACGAAGTATTATGGAATACTGTAGTATCGTTTGGAGGCCGCACTTTGCCACTCACATGTTGAGATTGGAAAGGGTCCAGAAACGTTTTTTATGGCACTTAGCTTTTTTTAAAGGGAAAGCTAAGCAGCTGTCCTCTTATAAGGAGCGTCTCGGCTTTTTCGGAATGATCTCTCTATCGACCCGCTATAATGTCAGCGATGTGTTGTTTCTCTTTAAAATTCTTAGAAATAAAATTAACTGTCCAGGCATATTGCATCTGATAAATTTTCGCGTTCCATCCAAGTACCCACGTAAATGTATTACTCCGTTGTGTCCGCCACTACGAAGAACGGTTCTAGGGGCAAATTCCCCCATCGGCAGATTAACTAAATCTCTAAACGAATACAGTGATCTAATAGATATAAATGCAGACAGTGTGGTTAAGTTTTATAATGCTTCTCTCAAATATTTCAAGGAAAAATAATTGTACCAAATAATGTATTTATTTAATTGTAGCTTTTTTATTGTTATTGTTATTTTAATTTTTTTTCTTTAATTTTAATATTGTAATGTAATTAATTGAATGACGATTTTATCTTAATATTAATATGAATGTTTAAATTATTTATAAATGGATATTTTTCTTATGTTTGTTCTATAAACTATATTTTTGTGTAGATATTATAAAAAAAAATTGAATTTTTGTGTTGGTTTTTTTTAAGCTTTTTAATATTATATTTGAAAATTGTAAATTAAATTCCGATTTTATCTTAACTTGAATATTTACATTGTTTAAATAGATATTTTGTCTGTCGAACTTTATTTTTATGTAGATATTATATTATATTATTAATATTATAAAAAATGAATTTTTATGTTGGTTTTTAACTTTTTATGTACTTTAATTTAATATTTTAAAATTGTAATTTTTGTATGCCGATTTTATTTTAATATGACTTACATTAGTTTTTAAATAGATATTCTGTTGATAATTTGTTAAACGTTATCTTGTGTATTTATCAGTTTTTTTTTTTAATGTTCATAAGTCATAACCGTTTTCAAAAGCATGTAGTGTTAGCCTGTAAGTAATTGTTACACTTGATACGTTAAATTGTATTTTTCCTTTTATGCCATATATAGTGTAAACAATTGTTGGCTATCCTTGGTAAATAAATAAATAAATAAATAAATAAATATAATATGTTGAAGCTAATGTTCGACATGCTTTGGTACGTTACTAAATCTTTTATATTTTGGCAAATGGTTATAGGTTATCTGTGATTGTGTTCAATAAAAGTTTTCAGGCAGAAAAATGAATGCACACCCATGAGCAGAAAAATAGTTATAATAATTATATATTGTTAGAAACATAAATAAAAAAAGGATAGACATTTGAGTTATACCATATACCTATAATATAGTATAAATATTAAATAAGCAAATAAAATACATCTCATATTAAGGTAAAGTAGGTAACGGTTTGTTTACTTACCTCCCGCGAGAATCGTGACATCGCAAAATATTTGTTTAACAAATTGAAAGATACGTTTGCAATCTTTATAATGTGTTCACATGGCTTCATACTTGTAGGCTTGAAAAAATAAATATATTTAAAAACACTATTTGCAATCACCTTAATTACCACATCAAACTTGATGTAGTTATTGAATGTTATGTTAATCTTATCACCTAATATTAACTATCTTAAAGTTAAATACACTAAAAAACTAAGTAAAAAATATTTAGTTATTTTTTACAATAAATATTATAAATTATCCTCCTGTACACCATTTGTGGTATTGTATGTACTGACGAATTTATTTCCCAAGTGTAGAGGCTTTACAATATGCAAATATCGTAACGATATAGTGGCTGATACTAGAGCTGTGCAAACTTTCCGTAGAAGCTTAGCAACTCGGCTTTCATACTTGGTAGTTTCAGCCTTCAGACTTCAGTATGCTGGCAACCGTCGAACAGAGAGCGCGTCACTTCGCGACACAATCGCGTATATTTACGATACCAAAACATAGTACGTGAAATTATTAGTATGCAATCTGTTTTGAAGATTTGTATCTCATCAACGCAAAGGTAATTTAAAATGATAATATATAATGCTAGCTTCTTTTTATCCAATTAAAATTTGTTTGTTTTGAAAACATGTCGGTTTGTGGAAAAGTAAGTACGATATACTATTTTTCTTTTGAAATAGTTTAAATATCTTCAAAATAATGCCTCTAAAATTAAAGTTAAAATTATTAGTCTGCATTTTAAGTTTGAGCAGTTAATTATTCCTGTTTGGAAAACATTAAATTTTCAAAATTAAAGAAATTACTAATTACGACGAAGAGATAATTAATTTTTAAGTATCGGGAGAAATTTAATTAAATGGATGGCTGTCCAAACGACTCGAAGGTTAAATTGTTAGTGTCAAATACAAAAACTTTTTTAATAATCTGATTTGGTCGTGTTTTAAGGGGCAAAGATTTAACTTTGTCAATTAAGTTTTTTATTATTAAAGTTTAGATATAGTATTATTTTCTATTTTTTTTAATTATTAAAAATATTTTACGGAGACGTGGAATTGCTAGCTGCCAAATTGAATAAGGCTCTATTAAGTGATATTGGCAGTTTGAAATAATTATATCGATTAAACGTCATCATAACATTATTTTGCATATTTCCATTTTATTTTTCTTATTTATTGATACATTAAATGGAAAAACTACTGATTGTGTATTGATAACCTACTAATTTTGGATTCAACAATAGACTTTGTTAATAGCGAAAATATACATAGAAAATTAATTTTTAAATGCGTACATAATGTAAAGGCATAATATTGATATAAGATCTGAGTAAAATGTGCAATACAAAATCGTTTTACAAAATAATAATATTCAGTACCTACACATTTTTCAAACAAATTTTCCATTTCCTTCATATTAATGATGAAAATATAGATAGTAATATGTAGTTTAATTAAAAACAAATTGCGTATGTAGAAAATTACCAGTTCAAAAAAAAAAACCCATTTGAAGTTTTTTACGAAGTCACAGCTCGACGTTGTAATATTACTTACTTTTTATTATAAAACGTGAGATGAAAGATGATTCTTGTGATTTTATTCTTTCCGCGGTTCAAGATTTTGTAATAGAAAGCGATCAATTTCCTTTGAGATAAATTATTTACTCTATTATTATTAAATCAGCGAATTTTAGATGAAAATCTTTATCAAATATGTTTTCATTCAACAAGTCTTTTGTAAGAAACTCTTTTTGAATTACAGAATTAACTAATTAGATCGTAATTAAACGTTAGTCGTTACTTTTACCAAATATAATTCGCTCCTACGATAGATGAGTATGTCTTTACTTCACACATAATCGCAATATGTGCAACTAGCACTGTGAAACTCTTTACTATATGTACCTACGTAATACGTACGTACGTCAGTTGGGTCAGGGCTTTTAGCAGAATAGAAGAGTGAAGCAGAAAAATTAACACCCCTTTAACGAACATAATAACTGATGAAGGTAAATCGTAAAACAATAAAAAGATGTTTCAAATTGACGAAAAAAGATTTTATATTTTCTCAATATTATAATGAGTTTTTGTAAAAATCCATACTAATATTATAAATGCGAAAGTAACTCTGTCTGTCTGTTACTCAATCACGCCTAAACTACTGAACTAATGAAAATTGTTCATAAAATTTGGTATGGAGATATTTTGATACCCGAGAAAGGACAGGCTACTTTTTATCCCGGGAAAATGATGCAATCTGACTATGCGGGTTTTTATTTGACTGCGCGGGCGAACCGCGGGCGGAAACCTAGTATCACATATATGTATAAGAAACCTGTCACCAACAATGGATAATTTGGATTCTGTATATTTCATAATTTGATATAGTAATTTTATATAGACTACACTACATATACATACATATCGTAATTTGATATAGACTACACTAATATTATAAATAGGAAAACTTTGAATTTATATTTTTTGGTTTTTATGGCATTCAAATGCTTTATAAATATAAATTTATAAAGAATAGAAAAAATTCGATCACGAGGCGGGACTTGAACCCGCATCCTTCGCGCCATTCCGGGGCGGATGCCTAACCAACTCAGCCACTCGTGACCCGCCTGAGCAATCGAATTTATTCTGATTTGAGATGGTTGTTAAATCATCTCAATAGATGGCGCGCGGTGTGTCCCTTAAGACACATAAAACTGAAAGGATAGAATAAATTCGATTGCTCAGGCGGGTCACGAGTGGCTGAGTTGGTTAGGCATCCGCCCCGGAATGGCGCGAAGGATGCGGGTTCAAGTCCCGCCTCGTGATCGAATTTTTTCTATTCTTTATAAATTTATATTTATAAAGCATTTGAATGCCATAAAAACCAAAAAATATAAATTCAAGAAAAGGTCGTGTTCCATCGTTACAATATTGTATTCACTGAAAAGTGCTTCATATTGGTTGAGATGGTTGTTAAATCATCTCAATAGATGGCGCGCGGTGTGTCCCTTAAGACACATAAAACTGAAAGGATAGAATAAATTCGATTGCTCAGGCGGGTCACGAGTGGCTGAGTTGGTTAGGCATCCGCCCCGGAATGGCGCGAAGGATGCGGGTTCAAGTCCCGCCTCGTGATCGAATTTTTTCTATTCTTTATAAATTTATATTTATAAAGCATTTGAATGCCATAAAAACCAAAAAATATAAATTCAAGAAAAGGTCGTGTTCCATCGTTACAATATTGTATTCACTGAAAAGTGCTTCATATTGGTTGAGATGGTTGTTAAATCATCTCAATAGATGGCGCGCGGTGTGTCCCTTAAGACACATAAAACTGAAAGGATAGAATAAATTCGATTGCTCAGGCGGGTCACGAGTGGCTGAGTTGGTTAGGCATCCGCCCCGGAATGGCGCGAAGGATGCGGGTTCAAGTCCCGCCTCGTGATCGAATTTTTTCTATTCTTTATAAATTTATATTTATAAAGCATTTGAATGCCATAAAAACCAAAAAATATAAATGCAAGAAAAGGTCGTGTTCCATCGTTACAATATTGTATTCACTGAAAAGTGCTTCATATTGGTTGAGATGGTTGTTAAATCATCTCAATAGATGGCGCGCGGTGTGTCCCTTAAGACACATAAAACTGAAAGGATAGAATAAATTCGATTGCTCAGGCGGGTCACGAGTGGCTGAGTTGGTTAGGCATCCGCCCCGGAATGGCGCGAAGGATGCGGGTTCAAGTCCCGCCTCGTGATCGAATTTTTTCTATTCTTTATAAATTTATATTTATAAAGCATTTGAATGCCATAAAAACCAAAAAATATAAATTCAAGAAAAGGTCGTGTTCCATCGTTACAATATTGTATTCACTGAAAAGTGCTTCATATTGGTTGAGATGGTTGTTAAATCATCTCAATAGATGGCGCGCGGTGTGTCCCTTAAGACACATAAAACTGAAAGGATAGAATAAATTCGATTGCTCAGGCGGGTCACGAGTGGCTGAGTTGGTTAGGCATCCGCCCCGGAATGGCGCGAAGGATGCGGGTTCAAGTCCCGCCTCGTGATCGAATTTTTTCTATTCTTTATAAATTTATAGGAAAACTTTGTTTGTTTGCTTGTTTGTTTGATTGTAATGAATAGGCTCATAAACTACTGGACCGATTTTAAAAATTCTTTCACCATTCGAAAGCTACATTATCCACGAGTATATCCATACTAATATTATAAATGCGAAAGTAACTCTGTCTGTCTGTCTGTTACTCAATCACGCCTAAACTACTGAACCAATTTTCATGAAATTTGGTATGGAGATATTTTGATACCCGAGAAAGGACATAGGCTACATTTTATTGCGAAATATGTACCACGGGCGAAGCCGGTGCGGACCACTAGTATCCTATATATTATCACGCTAAGATCAACAGGAGCGGAGCCACGCGGGTGAAACCACACGGCACAGCTAGTTATCAGATTAATGTACTAACCTTTTATGGTTGCAACGGTGCGCTATTAAAATGTCGTCCAACATCTTGTTCAAATATTTAAATATCGGCGATTACATACATTTGTGTAGATACATTTTGTTTTTAGATTTTTATCAGTTCAAGCCAATATGTATAAATTTTCAACAATACAATAGGTAACTCATATTTTGTACATTTACTTTTCCGCATTAAATGGCGTCAAATTTCCACAGATAAAATTTGATTATTACTGGTCCAGTGTTCTATTTTTAAAAAACAAAATTTGAATTCAGCCAGCATTATCTACGTATAAATTTAACTCAATTTTAACAAATCAATTAAATTAAAAATAAAAGAATGCATTTTTTATTTACTTCATTAATTATTCTATTAATTATTATCTATAATTTTAATAAAATATAATTTTAAACAAACTTTAATTCTTGACGTTTATCTTAAGATGCAATTAACAAAAAAAAATGAATTTTGGTACCTAACTACTTGATTGCTAAAAAAATTATTTTATATTTATTCTGTAGGTACCAAGAAATAAAAATGTAGCTGACCGCATCATGTCACAATATAATTAAAAAAAAAATCTGTAGTCTTAACAGTAATGTTGCCAGTAACAACGGAGAATTTTGGGCGCCAACTTCGTCGCCTTATAAAAAATGGAAGGCTTCTTACAATAGTGTGTACCGTACAATAACACTAAAATGAAATTAAACGTGGAGGCAACGACATCAAAGGCATCAAAATTCATTGTATATTTACGTTTGTTTGCGGTGTCATCCACGCGGGTTGTTTAATAAACGGTGGGGATCGTCGTTGGGTTAAATTTCCATTGTCACGAAATAAGAAATATTAAGGCCGAGGATTTGCACGGAATTTTCTCATAATTTTATGAATGTAGTACATAAAATACAAACGAGGGTATTTTGTTTTGTATAAGTAGGAGATGAATTCTTTGTGAAAAATAATTAATACATTACGACAGACTTAATAATTGTTGTTCGTATTATTTCATATCTAAATGAGAATAACGATTTTGTTTTTAGTTTTTTTATTATGGCAATGAGTAAAGATTTTTTGCCACCATCACTTAAAAATAATTTGAATTGTCTATGTTCCAAATATGAATTTGTGTTCTAAAAGAAACAAAAGAATCCATATGCGTTGTTTAGCGCGGTTGGTGCTTATAAGATGTATTTTTTTAAGGATTTCCCTTAGTTTACGTTGGTTCGCACGGGAAGTGTCCTTTATTAAATAAGATAATATGTTTTTTAAATATTTAGCTACAGTTTTATTTATTTTCAGATGAAAGCGTGGACAGCGCATGAGCAAGACACATCGTTGTCTTGCTGTCGCACATTACATGTAAAACATGCTGCGTACGCGAGCGCTTTATATACTTTGGTGAGTACATAACTATTATTGAATAATACCAAAGTAATTCTACATAGAATTATATTATTTATATTTATTATTAGAAATTTAAAAGTATAACTTAAACAATACTCTACCAACCGGTAATACCTTTATGTATAAGTACACTTTTTAGTTTAAAATAAACGATTTATTTACAATACGTGTCAAATTAGTAGTGAAAAGTGCCTTAATTTTAATGGTGGCATCCTTAATGTTAGTAAAATTACGACTCGATATAATAAGGGCCTTTTACGTTACTATATTTTTCTTTCCGGGCAGCAAATGGATAGTAACACACGCCGTTGATAAGCATCTTCATTTTCATAGTAATCCATTATTCGAAACAGATTTTATGATAAGCTTTATAAATAATATGATACACACGTTAGTATGCATGATTACGATACCACAGCAGGTCTTCTGTCTTACACAATTCATTTTTTCAAAATCAAACTATTATATTCAGAAGCATATCTTATACTGCGCGATGTAATTTTTCCAAAATAAACTTGACAAGTTTAAATATAAAGATAGTTAAAATCCTTCTATCTAGTCCTTCTATCAGTATTAATTTATCTCAACATATTTCCCAATATCATAAATCGCTTAGAGGCTTCGGGCGACGGAAAGTTCCGCTAAAGTTTTTACTTTGTCAAATTTTATGCTATCAGACTTAGCGTCCATTACATTTTATATGGAAGAAGTTACGGAGTGAGTTATATTCCGGATGTATTCAGTATCAGCTTCATATTTTATATAATTTTTTATGAGCAACCTAATTTTGAAAGTATTGAGTTCTGTAAAATGTATGAA
The DNA here is from genome assembly GCF_905220415.1 of Colias croceus. Lineage (NCBI taxonomy): Eukaryota > Metazoa > Arthropoda > Insecta > Lepidoptera > Pieridae > Colias > Colias croceus. The sequence goes on along the minus strand of NC_059541.1, from coordinate 9,285,752 downwards.
AGTTCTTTCATATTATTAATGAAACTAATATAAGAGGCGAGTGAACATCACCGCCACACATATCACTTATACCTACTCGCCTAGATGTATTATCATTAGAAATTAAATTTCTCAATACGTTTTACGAAATAATATTTACATGTTTTCCAACATTTCGAAAAACATTTACAGATAATGTGCTCAAAAAAAACCTCGCAAAAAGTTTTTAACATCCATTGTTCATTCATAAACAAAAACAAAGTAATTGAATAAAACTTTGGGTATTTCGGGAACTAAACTTTGCATAATGCCAAGAAGAATTGAGGTCAAAATAAAAACAAAAGTTTTATACACGAGGTGAATGTAACGAGTAAACTTAGATGAACAAATGAAGGGAACTTTTAACTAGGAAATATGTTTGTGATAAGCTTAGTAAATAACAAAAAAGCTAGTTCAAGTGCGAAATTTGCCTACGTTTTCTATATTAAGATTATTTTTTTTTATATTACACTAATTTTTTGGATAAAGCGCAAAAAGCCAATTTTTAATATTCACCAAGATATTGGGAATAACTAAAGGAAGGAATGCTTAAAAGTAATTAAGCACAAAACCCAAAATAAAACAATCAAATTATTGGATGAAAATTTATTTAGTTTTCATTTAGCTATAGTTACATACTGAATATAATGTTATCAATGTACCTTACATATCTACTTATTAAAATATTTGAACGTTAAAATTTATCTAATATTTTGATATAAATCCGATAGCGCGGGATAAGCTTATATGAAATGATTTTCAATTTGTTCTCGATCGGAAAATGTTCTGCGAATTGGATTTAACGTTAGAAAATTGACAAATCGCTTTTTGGTATCGAAATTTTAATGTGTATTTTAATTTAATCGTATTTGATTTCATTTAAAAATTCTAACCCTCGATTTTAAAGCAATTTCAATGAATTTTTGTATGTGTATTGGAGCTTATTTAAAGCTTTTAAACTAAAGCGTGTTTGTTGATGTGTAAGCGAATGAGTTTGTTTTCTTTTTCTTTTCATGTAGATTTAATTTCCTACAAATTGATTTACGCTAATATTTTGTAAAAGAAAAAATAAGCTTATTGTAATATACACCATAAATTAATATAAGAGCAAAAATCTGATTAATTTTGTCTCGTTTTTATGGCAAAAGCTGAAACCTCGATCAAGCTCGTAGCAAGCCATTTAAAAGCAACCGAAGGCTTAAAAGGCTTTTGAAGCATTCGTCTCGATTTAAGAATTTATGGACCGGATTGCGAATACGAAAGCAAACGCTCTTCATTGTTTCTGTATAATGCTACTGAAGTGTGAGTTGTGACATAATCAATTTTAAGAGTCATTTTCAGTTTTTACTTGGTTTTCACTATTATTTAATAGAATAAAATGAACACAAATTAACAAATTACATCTGTAAGGGCTATAGGACTTGGTATTTCACCTTGAAACATTTGTTCCTTTCAACCAACCAAACAAATAAAAAATGAGTGCGTGTACTAGTGTACACACATAAGAAGTGAAACTTCTTTATGACCTTATTTTTCAAAAAATAATTTAATATGCATGCAACTTTACAGAAATACGTCGGTCGAATCACGCGTGGTAGGGATAAGAAAAAGATGGCGCGTAACGGAAAAATGTCACGCGTAACGAAAAAATGTTACACTAAATTTTTTTCCAACCCTGATAAAGAAGTTTCACTTCAAAAATGGGAGGATAGGTATTTTTCATGTTTTCCAATGTTCATGTAATTTAATGTAATTATAATGATTTGATTCATAAAACATGTACAAATTGAGTTACGTTCAAATGAATAATATTTTGAGGGACACTCAAGAGTTATTCATTGGAAATTGAGTTTTGTATCGAATTAATTAATTTGTCTTGCTTAGCATATTTAGACAAGGGCGAAGGTTGAACTCGTTTAGAAGATCGGGATTATTTTAATCACTTTTGAATAATTAAACTATTATTTACTATGAAAACATTGTTTGACGAATTAATTATTTAATATTTATACAGATAAGGGATGAAATTAAATACCGTTAATATTCCAATTTATCATTATGTGTTTAAGTACATTCGTTAATTATATGAAGTAACGTTATTTTTGTTCATTGATTTGCAATATTACGTCTGTTCTGAATTGTGTTTCCTATTGGAAATATCGAGTTGAATCATGAATGAGACTAATGATAGATAGCTGGTCTTTAAATCCTTTCGATTAGAAATTCTTTCAGTCATAATGTTAACCATTACTTACTATCAAAGACGATTTTGGTCAATATATTTTTTAACGGCTTCTTGTGAAATATTGTTAGGTTGCTTTAAACTAGTGGTCCGCCCCGGCTTCGCCCGTGGTACATATTTCGAAATAAAGTAAAGGTAGCCTATGTCCTCTCTCGGTTATCAAAACATCTCCATAACAAATTTCATGCAAATTGGTTCAGTAGTTTAGGCGTGATTGAGTAACAGACACACAGACAGAGTTACTTTCGTATTTATAATATAAAGTATGGATTTCTTCGGTTATTCAATTCTATTGCTCTATTTATTGATATGTATTATAAAATTTGAAATGTAGTTATGAAATATTTTTCTTTTGTTACAGAATATATCTATATTGGTGGTGCTACTGTACAGTTGGAGAATAGGAGTAAATGCGAAGAGGTATAAAGAATTGGACGATGTTTATTATGGTCAGTAATTTTATAAATAAATTATTAGAATAAATTGAGATTTTATAACGTTCCTCCTTATTCTTATATGTGGCGTAAGGGAATTTTGAAGTTGAGTCACACTCGAACGGGGAAATTTAAAAAGAAAAAAAGACAAAAGCGTGTATTTTGTACACGAGCATTGCTGTTTGTTTTTACATAATATTTACAAAACATTTATGTAAAAGAACATAGGAAACATTTTATCAGGAAAACAATGCTTGTTTGGTGTAAAAGGGGAAGGAAATTTGCATGGCGAACGGTTATGCGATAACGTGAAGTCACAGAGGAAATTCTATTGTTTTATAATATCGCAATGATTGGAGCCGTACTTGGTCCCTTCTTATCTCTATTTTCAATAAACAACAATCCCATTTGCTTGATAACACATGAGATAATAATTTTAACACAAAACTAAACAACCTTTAAGTTGTTCGAAATAAACCCAATTTAATTGGTAGTCCTACGAGCACCAGATTTTGAATAAGAAAACTTCCATTCATCCAGTCCAAAGTTCTGAGCTTACAAAGTAAAAAAAAAACACAATCGAATTGAGAACTTATTTTGAATTCGGTTGAAAAACGAATATACAGTCACATAATTCGCAACCAAGACACGCTTAACAGTGCCCAATTACTTACTGTAGTGTTTACTAAATCATCGCACATAAAATAAAGAAATAAAACAGCTCTAGTATTAATCCTCGTTGATCCACATCAAGAGTGAGTGCGTCAAGTTATTTATATCCGTGGCTTAAGTAATTATTTCCCTCGGGAGCTGCAGATCGATGTTCCACAATTGTCCGTGAGTTATTGTGCCAATGAATAATGTTCCCGGATATTTTTAATTAGAGTAGCCGAGTAGTTTGTAGTTTGCTTTAATTTAAGCTGTGTTTCTTAACAAACTTTGTAATTAGTACATAGGTATTATTTTTTAGCAAACTTTGTTATAAGTATTATAATTGTAGTGAATGTCCTTCCCTATTATCGGCTCTTAGACGCACACGTCCTCTCACTCCGACCGCCTGCAGCCAACTGAGCTGTGTGAGCGGTGTCACCGTTGCATGTGCGCAAGAGATGACATAATACTTCCCTCTCTTTCACTCACATACACTACATCCCTCCTTTATTTTAGAAATTTTTAATTCTTTTCAATTAATTTTATTAAATAAAATAAAATATTATGTTCCATTCGGGTATGCTAGTCCATACCTAAACACCAGTATCAGTTAGTACACACAACTCAGGGACACGTCCGCCCATACCAGCGATAGAGTAGAATGTGTCACCTGGCCTAGTAATATAATTCTATCTATATGCAACATCTCTCCTTTTCATTTTTTTTTCCAATACGTATATGTATATTCAAATACAATATATGTATTAAAATCGATATCAATAATTTTTCAAACTCAAACCTTCATTCATCAACCAGACTTCGTCCGGAAACGTTTTAGGGAAAAATATGAATTTACCATTGGTTCGGAAAACCGTCTCGACAGAGAAGAGCCGACAAGAATACATATATAGGCATAGTTGCTCCTTCAAAATCATAGAAATGTAACATCTTACATAGGTATTTATAATAACAATAATGGCAATTTATTTAAGTATACGACAATCTATCATGAATAAGTTGTAAACTTATATTTAAGTTTATTAAGTCATTATTTATTTATTAACCAATGGAATGAAATCGTTTTCAGTAACTTAATGTATATGTAAGGTATAATGTTTGAGCTATGTTCCTTCTGTAACTTAACTATACTTTTGACTAAATCCTGTACTGTACCTGTAGGTACTATACTTAACCTGTTTTATTTTTTTCCTTACATGACTATTGCACAACTTTGTTGATGTGGAACTTACATAGGTTATCATCTGTCTTTTTCCTCACTATTTATCATGACGCACTCCAGGTCATTTAGAAGAGGTGAATGCTGCTTCTTCTGACGCAAAATTTAATTCACTTTACCTGCACCGGCATCTGCACCATTTAAGTAACCACTGTTTTCCCACATATTAAAATTATTATTAAACAATAGCTGCAAAAGACCTTATAATTGGATTAGTAACAATATAAGTAAAACTTCGGTACAATTATTACCAAGTAAAATGCCTATAGACTAGGTAGGTACATACTTAAATGCTCGGTTTTTATCTAATATCTATATTCTGTTTATATGTACTTCGTTACTAAAACAATATATTATGTTCCAATTTTAATTAAATTTCAATATGCCTAATAAAATCGGAATGTATTATAATATGTATATCTGTACCCTAAATAATATAATAAATATTATACGGCAAAATTTTAACCAAACATATTAATTGGTTCATTATTTATTCTTATTTAAGCAACAACAAGTTATCATAATATGATCCTTAGGCACAGGGAAGATTTGTTTATTTATTTGTTTGTCCGTCTCTCTTTCATATCGCAATAAAGCGATTTATGATATATTTTTGGTGATAGTTTAGAGGCTAGAAAGTGGCAGCCTTTTTTTTATAGCTCATTAAAAATATTTAATTCATACAGAAACATGAATTTATGGTTCGCATTTGTATTCCTAATTTTATAAATTCCGATAGGTCACGCAATATTAAAATGTCACATGTATTACAATGTTAAGGTTCATAATTATCAATTATTTAAATACAAACTTTCGGGTATAAACCACTCTGACAGAATTATAGGCATTGTGGAGCTTGCTCTGTAACAGTACATGTACAATATCATAGTAGTATACTGTGACATTGACTATTGAACCGCTTTTAGCTTCACCTGTATGTTCGTATGACTGTATGCAACCGATTCATTTCGATTCGCTAATGACCTACCCAAACCGTACAGATTTAACTTCAGTGACAATATTACAACAATTTATTGACAATACAATAATGAATACATTATATCTTAGTAAAGCGTGATTAATTATTACTTTTATTTTATATTTGTAACCTCAACACACACGCGGTGTTGTCCATTGTATGGTTATTACATTAATAACACAAATTTAAAATTTAATTTTAATGTAACGTACCTAAAACGAATCACAATGTATCATTTTGTTGAAGACATTTTTATTTTTTTATTTTATTTGTTACTTATGATGTACCTATACGTAGTATATTATTATTAGTCAGTGCTAATGATAACATTTGTATTTGTATTACTGACAACTTAATAGCCACTTGAAAAAGAAGAAGATAACTTAATGACAATAATTATTGGCTAGACATTAATCACACATTAATGGTCTGAAAATAAGTAGTTGGATACATAATTTTTTTTTTAACTGTACCTACAATGTTAACTGTAACAATCAATAATACAAATTTAACTGTAACAATCAATAAAAACTTTGTTACCTATAACTATATAAGTATTTGCATAAATTAATTAACTTGAATGTACAAAACAATATTCAATTTTGTATTTCGAAATCAATACCACTACCACTCACTATTGTAGAGATTAATACTTGGAATTTATATTCTGACCAAGGCACGAATGGTGAACTTTTCGCGATAATACATTTTTTTTTTTTTGCTTTGACAAGAAATCTTTAACGTATTTCTTAATTGATAATCTTTATTTTCAATCTAGTACGATATCCATTATTTGATCGCAGCGGTGTTAATGCGTGCGATATTTAATGTTCAAAAGATGAGCTTTAAAAGGTGTAGGTACATACGTAGGTACTTTATGAATATGAAATCAGACCAGTCTTACAAACCACCATTAAAACTTGGATTTTATATGAATTACTACGTTGTAAATCTTATTAAATTCTTAATAACTTTTTAAACTTGTAAATAAGATTATTAGTGTATTGACTTTTATAATACTATTCACGTTGGTGTTTGTGTTGCTGATTTTCTCATCTATAATTAAATTGGTGTTTTAAATTAAAAACAGACGTTATTAATATAGTAATAACTAGATGCACATGGTGTATGATTTTACCATGCACGGTACTTGCATATACCAATATTTGCGGTATGATGTGGTATATATGCCATTTTTTATTTTACATTAAATGTTCGTCTTGAAATTGACCTTTATTATTTATCTAAATATTTTAAGTGTATATTTGATGACAGGTTGTTTGTCACTATACACTATCTATCAAAGTAATTTTTATCTACAATAATTAACGATTCATATTTTATGCAAATGTCTATTGTCCAACTATTGTCTTTCACGGTATACTATTGTATAAATTACGTAAAAGTTTCAACGTTCCAACATGTAATGATTGTGTGTTATACCTAACCCCAAACCGGGGTGCTACATTTCCGCTGAGGGAGTAGTGTTATACTACTGCTACGTTCCGTTTAGAAAGCTTCTACATACCTGCAACGTTCCCGCGTAGGGAATTGTCGCGTCCTTGCCACGTTCCGATAAAGAACCTCATACGCTGCTACATACCGCTTAAGACCCATCTTCAGTAGTAGTACGACATTGCTACGATTGCCGCTGAGGAAATCCTACGTCTTGCTTGCTTCGGCTCCTTAATTCCTGTTGAAGGAATTTAGCGACCAACCTGAAACCGACGCGCATTCCATCTTACGTCTACCTATATCGGTAAGAGCCCTACCAGAGGGTTTGGACCCTAGGCACACCACGACCCTTATTGTTACTGATAGTTGTATTTTATTTTATTAATTAACTAAATTAATTGTCGACTGTATGGTGAGTAGTTCTTATTATTATTTTTTTTGTTTCCACCTCACCTACAACGCCACATAGTATATACAATAAAAATGAATAGCCAAATATGTTGCTTAGTGTAACTCCAACCTCGGCGCGCGGCGTATCGGCTTGCCAATCCGGATAATATTCATATTCCAATTCGTTTAACGAACCGATAAAGGGCGAAAGAGCATAACGTCTGCCAGGTGGCTAGTTTGAAATAATGAATATTGAGACTACTCTGTATGTCTCTCATTCCATTTATTTTTGTTTACGAATATTCATTGTTTTGTTACCTTACCCTGTTTATGATAATTATATTATCACTTAACCTGTCTAACTTTATAGTTGTCGGTTAAATGTACAATACCTATCGCAGATATTTTAGGTATTGTTATCATTATGATTATTCTTTCGTTGTTTAACAAAATCTGCTATGAAATTGTGAAAATATTAAGTCACTTTTAGATACGAATAATAAAAGCTACTGTAAATATTTTAGTATTCACTGTATGCTCTTAAAAATTGTATTATTCCATTTTTTATTTGGATTGATATCCTAACTAACTGTAAGTATTTTCGAAGATACAATCTATCTTACGAACAATACTTCACTGTGAAATGGTGACGAACTATCACTTTTTTTTTTACCTTCATGACTATTCTTTCTTTGTTAAACAAAATCTGTTAAGTACGAAATTATGAAAATATTAAGTCACTTTTAGATATTATGAATAATAAAAACTACTGTAAATATTTTAGCATTTACTATTTATACTCTTAAAATTGTATTATTCCATTTTTAATTTGGATAACAATACTAACCGTAAGTATTTTCGAAGATACAATCCATCTTAGAAGAAACACTATGAAATGATGACTAACTATCACATCTTTTTTAAAATCGCGTATTTAAGTGCATGAATTCGCAATATGGGCATCACCCAAAATATAAACATTTTATACGAGCATCACCCGTATCACATCACTACAGGCATCACCTGTATTGTAATTATATTACGACTACCAGGCATCATCTGGTATGAAATAACAAAGTACACACGGGCGTCACCCGATTTTTGTTTTTGCACTACCAGGCATCATCATCTGGTATAACATTACAAAATACACACGGGCGTCACCCGATTTTTTGTTTTTGTACTACCAGGCATCATCTGGTATAACATTACAAAATACACACGGGCGTCACCCGATTTTTCTTGACCACCAGGCATTATCTGGTAACACAGTACAAGGTACACACGGGCATCACCCGTTTTTTCCTGTACTACCAGGCATCATCTGGTAACACATTTCAAAGTACGTACACGGGCGTTACCCTTTTTTTTGTCAGGCTTCATCTTGTAACATTATAGCTTAACAACAACAACTTTAGAAATCCCTTGTCGTGGTCCACATCACCATCGAAACACATACATCAGAACTTCCATAATGTTACTATATTAGCCTGTCCAGGAAACTTACGTTCCTTGCATGATAACCATTAATTACTTCTTTATGCAATAATGAATAATCTTAAATAATACTCATGCAACTTCACATCGAGTAATTAAATAAGATATAAGTGGGTATTTGGTGTAATTATATTTTTGTAACCAGACAAATCTATTCTGAGCTGATCGGGAATCGAACCTTCTTAGCTCATTTAATCATGTTTAACCAATCCTCTAAGCAGGTTTTTTACATATCAGTATTAATAAATTTATATGTAAACAAATGTCCCAAAATAATAATCTACAACCTCGACTAAACAAAATATCACATTTAGTCTCACTTAACGCAGTTACAGTCCTATGCATGACTACGTGAGTACATACTGGACTACGCTAGCTGTATACCCGTACACTGTACAGTGTATTTATCACACAGGCACCATACGCTCGAGCAATAAAGACAGCCCGCGTATGCATTTGTATCAGTGTAGTTATGTATACAAGAAACAATTTACAACACCTACTTTATCCTTCTGGCTACAATTATTTTAGAGGTTTTGCTAAATCTTTATGTAAACGAAACCTTCGTTTTCTACGGCGCGGTGGCCTCTCGAAAGGCACGCACGTCGCACATGTTATTTATCTACTTTGTGCGGGTATTTTTTTTTTTTTTTGTAAGCGGAACAAAATATCATAATGAAAATAAGTATGTGTGTATATTATTATTAACTTTAATATTCCCTTCGATGTAACTCGACTGTGGATATAATTAGTTCAATAGTTATCACAGCACACCTATTTCCTCCCTTTTTTTTTGTTTTGTAATTTTTTTATTATCAAAAAAATTACTTACATTTATTCCCGATTTACCTCGTCGCCAAAATGTAGTGAATGTCCTTCCCTATTATCGGCTCTTAGACGCACACGTCCTCTCACTCCGACCGCCTGCAGCCAACTGAGCTGTGTGAGCGGTGTCACCGTTGGATGTGCGCAAGAGATGACATAATACTTCCCTCTCTTTCACTCACATACACTACAATAATAATAGCATATTCTTAAGTGAGAGGTTTAAATGTTTGTGTGTAATTTGGATTGTAATCTTGTTAATGTTGATGAATTTGGGAGCTTATTACTTATCTATTATATATTATTAGTGCTGTTGTTGCAACTATAGGTACCATAGATTATACCAGTATATATGGTACCTTCTACACTTGTGTTGAATCCACTGCCATTTAATAAATGTGATCACGCAAACAGAAATCGAAAAAGTTTAGTTATTTGTGAACCGCTCTAGCAATCTATGAGTGACTTGGCAACTTTGTATTATAAGTTTACTAATCGCTCAGTTTCCATTGCGGGCAAACCCGCGGGCAAAATAAAGTTTTTTATATCTGTGTTATTCTGTATCAGAATAACACAGATATAAAAAAGAAAGCTAAAATCTTTCATATTAAATGTATATGGGTTATTCATATTTCATACTTAATTGTATGGGAGGGCTTAAAGATAATTTTTTTGATATTTCTCGATTTATATTTAAAAATTTATTACGGCCATTTTACTCATTATGTTAAGTACTTTCGATATCAGTTTAAAGTTTTTTGTTTTCTGTAATACTTACGGAAAAATCGCCTGTGCACACTTAACGATTACACCCTGTATTACTGTTAAGTTTCATTCAAATCCGCAAAGTAGTTTATTCTCGAAAGAGTAACAAATACATCAATCCCAACTTTCACATTTATAAAATAAATATGTAGGATTTTATCTACACCAAGTACATTTTTCTCAGTCAGTATAATAGCTGAAAATTAACTCACACTCTTAACTTCATAAGCGGTACAATGTAATGAGATAAATTTTATATCGCGGTTTGTTTTACATCTCAGATGGATACATTAGCCGAAAGTTATTCCGCGAACATATTATTCTGTTCCCTGTAATTATATCCAATCAAAGTTAGATTACATTGGCGTATAACTTTTCTAATCATAATTTGCCGCAAAGTTTTCGTTGGAAAACACTGTCTATGTTTTTATCTTTGTAAATGTCACGTTTATTTTTATGCCTGCTCGGAGTTTTCATTTGTTTTAAAGATAATGTGTTATGTGGGTGTTTTTAGTCTTTGTTAATTTTTATTTCCAAACGACGCTTTGTCCGTAGCTCTAATTAAAGGTTTATGGCATGGTAAAGATACGTTGGCATTAAAGTTTTAATGTAATATGATACAATAATAATGTGAGACAAAGGTATTGTCGTTATTGTTCCTTAAGCTTTACTTTACATCTGTAACAGTAACTATAACATCTCTTGTAAGTAAGTTGTTGAATTGCATTTCCAGACACATTATTTTAAAATTAAATTATAAAATTAAACAGTCAAGCTAACTTACTAAGTAACCTTTATAAAATACTCACAGACTTAAGAATGATAAAAATAACGAATGAGATTTTAAAAACAGATAATTAAAATAAATTAAAACGAGATTTCGGAATGAAAATGTTAATTTTAAAACATATAATTTGCGTGCTCCAACAGAGATTGGCAATCAGTAAGTCTGGAAAGTTTAATTATTTTTCGCATCAATATCTGTTCATAGAACAGAGATAATTGAAAATTAATTTTGATTAAAAAGAAATATTATTTTATTAGTCCTAAAAAACTACATTAAATTTCCGGCTATATAATAATTAAATAAGCTGTTAATTACATATAATAGGTTTGACAAATCAAACGTTTTTCATCACTATGTTTAAAAAGGTTAAATGTGTGGTTTTATTAAATCGAATCCCCGTTAATTGTTCTTAAAAACATTCCCAAACACCTGTACCAACACAATATGTTACTCTTAAATATTTGTACGATGTAACTACAGCGTTTCTCCCACTAACAGCCACTTTACATTGTTTACACGAAATATTGTTGTATTATTCAACTCTCCCGTCGGAATCTCTTTTGAATTTCAAGTAAGGTTACCAAATTAATGTAAATTGTACACAAGCTGGGACCCATAGTATTTGTAGGTTTATTGCAGGATTATATAGGATCTCTATTGTCGGCTTTGTTAAAATTGATCGCTGAACAGGACGCCTCGCGACCGCAAATGCCTCGGTAGTGACAATAAATTGACGATAACATTTTATTTACCTGAGCGACTTTTAAGCTGAGGAAAATAGTATTGAAATTTACATAAACCTAGATTGATTGGTACAAAAAATAAATATTTATTTTTTGTACACAGAAAAAAATTGATACTTTGATTATAGTAATGGGTTGTACATATGTATAGCTTATTGGTAAATATATCGCATAATGTTAAGAAAATACTAATTTCGTTATCTAAGTTATAGTATTTCTAATTCTGGGCTTATAAATATTTTACATTAGCCAGAGCTGTAAATGAAGGGTCTTGTTAATTCATCTGTATAGAAAAAGGTTTCGATGTTAAGTCGAAGAAATATCAATTAATAAAACAATAATATATAAAAACATTTAAGTACAGAGGACGCATTTCTTTAAATACCGTCCTCGTTTACTTCACAATTTTACATGAACAAATACGGCGAAGATTCAAAGAAAAGTTTAAAAATACGTAATGTTGTCTGGTACTAATATTGTTGGATTTTACTCTCCCAGGTTTCTTTATGAATATTTTGTTTAACAATGGACCTAAGGTTTAAGCTCTTTGATCATTTTTATTTAAGAGAGCTAAGTAAACTCTATTCAACTAACAATGTAAAGTACTTGAAAGTTTGAAGAGTTTAATATTTTTTATGAGTGCTATTTACAAGTTAAATAACAAAGGGTTTTTATGATGCTGAAATCTTAGACTAGGTTCGGGGGCTAAGTGGGTTATTCTGTTTAAATTACACATACAATAAAATGTGGGGGACATATAAATGAAACAATTCCCTTCGTAAATGGTGTCACTTTATTCGGGCCCAAGACATTCGTCGCATAAATTAGATCCAAGCGGTTGTAAATATTGTACTTTCTGAGCGGCTTTTTCGGATTTACACAAGGCAATTGAATTGAAAACGGGAATTAGGTAATGTGAAACTGGCTGAAATATATAGCGTATACATTTCAATGCTTTTTTGAATTAGCATACAATTATCTTAATGCTTGTGGTAGTTAAATCTTGCTACTTATGTTACGAGAAGTTTAAGTACAAAAATATTTTTTCTACAAGCTAATAAGAAGAGTAGAAAAAATGGTTTTCTTTACAATAAAATGTCAAAGTATAGCTGAGGAACAAGACGGATCTTATTTCTAACGAGTGATCTTTACTAGAAAAACAGTTTATAAGAGAGTAAATATATTAATTCCACATCATAGATTTACTTTGAGGTTTAATACAGCTTTTTTCGAACCAATCATTTCTGGGTGGATTATCAGATCCAGTTTTTCGCGTCTGAAATGAGATATTGATTATTTCAAACTGCAAAGATATTTTAGAGATAAAATTTTAATCGAGTTGGGGTTACTTTCTTAGGAGATTTATTTTGTGCGATTAACACCATTTCATTTTACTTTGTGAAAATGTAAGGCAAATATGCTTTACATTTTATTTTGTTTACGTTTATTTAAGTTTATAAGCGTAAGAGCAAGAAATTAAAATGAATGTGTAATTAATAAAATTATTACATAGGCGAGTAGTTTAGATCAATATTATTTTCACTTTCGAAGACGTAGGTATACGCGTAAATGTCAAGCGATACCTTATTAGGGTATTAAATATTATGAGAAGTAAACAAGCGATCGCGAAAATTAACAGACTGTAATATTTAACATTTTCATACTTAATTATATTCAGGCTGTAATCCACCCTTTACTCTTTCGGTTAATAACGAAGATGTTATCCTCGTTTATTTCGAAATTGATCTTAATTGCTCGAAGACAGCTTTCTGTAATGATGAGTCTAAAATGAAAGTGCTAGGATATCAATAAATTTCCAATAATATTAAAACTTACTAATGCAATTAAAATATGGTCCATATTTGCATGAGCATCACTGTTATTAACACTTTCAAGTAATGCGTTTTATTCTTTTCTATGCAGATGTTGAATAATAAGTTATGTAATAGGTTCATAGCAAAGTTTAATACACTGTTAATGTACGATTATTGATTACTCCATTTGCCCTCTAAGGCCCTGTATTTTACGTTAATCACGTTAACTTCACCCTGTTATTTACTCTGTGGCGAACCGCGGGCGGTCGTCTGGTTAGTTTCAGCCCCATATCCAACTAGACAGCTGTTTACTCTCGAGCTTTTGTTTTTATACTCTATGTATACTAATTAAAGATCTTGTGTAAGAAAATAAACAAATGGAAATTTTCTATTTATCTGCGCATTTAACATGTCATTGTTCTAAACGGTGAATAGGAACTTTGTTTTGATACAGCATGCTGAATTCAAAAATTGTGCAGTATAGTTAGGTACTGCAAGGTAAAGGATAATGAAATTGACTGATAACGAGGATAGAGGTGGTGATGTTAATATTATATAAAATATATTTATTTATTTTTCTTACTAATCTAAAAAATACTTAATAAGTGTCGCAATTCTCATCACAGATACAATTCAATAAATTTTGAAATAATAAAGGTAATTTAAAAAACGTAGGCGCGTAGCACTAGTGTAGAAATCTGTGCCTGTAGATTAATTGAATATAATATTATGCTGACGTTATAATGCTAAACTGCAAAAAAGATATTCTGAGAATAGGAATAAGAACGCACCGCGCTAGGAACGCGCCCACCGCGCGAGCGCGAAAGTTGCTCGGAGACTTGCTTGCCCAGTACCAACATCTTGACTTCTTCACTGACAGTATGACTGTATTTATTCGGTACGCCATTTATTATCTGGATAGCAATTTTTAATTAAATTGAGTAACTTTCTAATCTGTCTGATTTCTTCTGTTTCTGTAAATTTCCATTGTATTGTGTCCTATTATATCTGTATATATTATTATTATTTGTATTGTCATAATGTTAAATTAATTGCAGTTAGTATTTTTCTTTTGTATTTTGACTTGTATATTTTGACTTGAATTGTGTTAATAATGATTAAATTGTACTGTATATAGGTCTACCAGAATCTGATGGCATATTTATATTTAAGAAATCAAAGATTTTCATGTGGCAACTTATTTGACAACTATCAAATTGGTTGTCAAATTATTTGTCTTTTTTGCAGTAAATGAATAATTTTTAGGATTTTGTCTAAAAAATCTTCGAAAATGTCGACAAAGCCGCTGCGATCACAAGCAAGAGGTGTTGTTTATAATGTGTATAGAAAAACATTCGATGAAGAAGGGTCAAACACATCACAATTTTCAATTTTGAAGATTTTATTGGTAAATTGGACTTACCCGTTTTGATACTTTAAATTAAAAAAAATATTATATCTAGGTAAATAATAATATAATAATATTGTTTGTTGATTAGAGTATAATTTTATGAAAACTTATTACAGGAGTTTCCAATTCGGCTATTCGTCAAGTCCAAGCTGTCCAAGTCAATTTTATAATGTGTTTATCTGTTAATACTTATGAAAATAAACATAGTTTTATTTTATTTTTATTTTATTTATAAAAAATTATAAGCAGTTTTGATCTACATTATCATTATATCGATATTTTCACATGGCATACTGGTAATGAATATACAAATATAGGTATGTGTAAATAATAATATGTATTACCTGTATAAAAGTAACATGTATAATTGTATATTATTCATGTAAGTATGTACCTACATAATATTAAGTGGATATCTCATTATTTAGTACAGTATTGTCCACTTATGTAATGTGACTATTGATATTGAGGACAAAATAAAAAATAAGCAGTATCAAGATCGTTCAGTCCATTTTCCCTAGGGTTGCACACTCAAAATTTTGATTTCCCTAATTGCCATCAGATTCTGGTTTACCTATAGCATAGTGGTGCTTTGGCGTGACTAGGGCATGCAGAACCGAGTCCGGTTCCAAGTTTCTGAAACCCGGTTCCAAATCGAGCTCAGAACCGGGTAGAACCGGGTTACCCGGTTCTTTCATAATACTTCGGAAAAAATACGAAATTAAACAAAAGTATCTGTAAAAGTAGCTGATGGGCCTTTTATTTTACGCGGCTTGTGTCTTATTATTAAATTAATAAAGAAACAAAATTTCAATACTTCTCTTTATTTATCAGTCTTATAAAAGTACCTTGTTATCATAATATAACATATACCTTATTCATTAACTGCAAACTGTAAAGCAAAAAACCGGCCAAGTGCAAGTCGGACTCGCGCTCTGAGGGCTCCGAACAAACCTATTTTTTATAATGTTGTAACTTTAAAATTTATGTTTCTAGCAATTTTTCTTTTATCTGTGTTATAAGACGTTATTTTTACCAAATTTAAAGGATCTGTGTTCATGAAAAGTACCCAGCTGTAGGTTTTGAGTCCCATGGGAATGTCGAAATTTGCGAAAATTTTCAGCATTTATGGCTGTATCTTTTGATGCGTTGACTTGTGAGTTTGACTTTTTCACAGCATCAAGGGACCGAAGACTTGAGTATTCAATATAACTTTCAGCTTGATACCAAAAACAAAAACATGACTGGATCATTATATGAAACAGTAAAATCAACAGCTTTTCAAATTCACGACAAATCTAATAAAAATATTTCTGTAGCTTATTTTTGTCATTTTCGAAGCCTAATTTTTTTTTTTGGTAATACAACAGTAGGAAACTTATGGCATCTAAGGTTAGTTAACCAATCAGAGCCACGCTTGAGGCGTGGCACGAAAATTCGCGATGCACGTGAGTCTGACGTTGCCAGATACAATAAATTTGTTAAAATAATGCAGCAAAATATAAATAATACTTTATATTTTAGTATTTTGGTCGGAACCGGGAGAACCGGGTTTCATACTTTTCAGACCCGGTTCTCAAGATCATCAAAAAACCCGGGTTTACCCGGGTTTTTCGGAACCGGGTAAACCCGGGTGCATGCCCTAGGCGTGACTGTAAGCCACTATGTTCTTGAAATAAATAAATAAATAAATAAAAGAAAAAAAGAAATTACCTATATAGGTACAACTTATGCGATACAAGAAAATGTATATAATGTACTTCTATATTCAGATAATTAATGAGTAGGTACTTAAACATGTTAAAACAATATAGCAAAAAAAGCTTTTGATATGAAGAAATAATAATCATCATCATCATCATCATCAGCCCATATACGTTCCCACTGCTGGGACACGGGCCTCCTATGAGGGTACAGGCCATAATCCACCACGCTGGCCAAGTGCGTGTTGGCGGATGACACATGTCGTCGAAGAAATAATGATTTATCTTAAATATTTCTGCAAGATATAGTTCTATATATAGATATACTTTTGTGTATTTATTAATTTTTATGGTAACTGAAATGAATTTTCTTTGTTGCAGGTGTACAGATAGCATACTTCGCAATAATAGGAACGCAAATGTTCATGATTGTGCTCAGCATATTTCTGTTTTATGGTATTTATAAAGTAAGTTTGCTTACAAATTATATTTTACAAATATATTGGTGGCAGTTTTGGTTTATTTGTATCGAATTATGAAGAAAATGAGAAATCGGGAATTGGATATTAATATTCTTAGGAATTGGATATTAAGACGGTCTTCATACGTTATACATTTAACAACCGACAATTCAGTTTTCATTTAGTTAAAAGTTTTTTTTAATTCGAGCAAGTAGGTAATTCAAAGTTGGTAAAACTAAAGTATAGTTTTAATTTTTATACATTAAAGAAATAAGTAACTTCTTAATTTAATCTTAAAGAAAGCTTTTATCTGACCATTTTTAGATAAAACTTTTAAAATTATTATTCTTGTTTCTTTTCTTATATAATATTTTTGCAGGAAAACGTTGCATTTTTAGTCCCATGGGTGGTTGGATGCATGACGTTTATGGCCTTGGAAGCGATGGCCATGGTGTATTCCAATATTTTAAGAGATCACGTCAATAAAGTGAGTATACTTCAAAGCTGTTGTTTTATAGATTTTCATATTGTAATTTGGTTTACAATTTACTTTCAGTTTATACGTTCTAAATAAAAATAAATTTGCGATAATTTTGCTGCAAGTAGTGCTTATAAATTTAGCATAAGTATAAAAGATAAGGTTCATGTATTCATGAGTAGATCGTGGTGGATTATAAAAAATACATTAATTATAAAAAATATACTATACGATCAAATCCTATTTCCAAAAATAAAATCAAAGTATCTGACGCAAGTTTACTTAAAAATTCCCAAGCGCTGATGAGGTGACATAATTTTCCTTCTGTGGGTTTAAAAAAACGTTTGTAGTCGAAAATTTTGCCTCATTATAAACGTGGCCCTTATTCCTGAAGGACGATCAATAACAAGGATAGGGTGGAAATTGAAATATCATGCCGCCATGATTCAAAATTTTGTCATGTTCACTTACTATGTGCCATGAGACTATATATAATATTGATACATAAGCTTTTTATTAGTGTAATAATGCGATAGGTATAAAGTTTCTCGGAATACAGTTTCCATTAGTACTAGATACTTCTTGTAATAGTTATGTCAGAAATTATTGCTCTTTAATATTAGTCTTAGACTTTTACCGTGATTGTTTGTTGATGTTCATTATAATATTCAACAATAACATTAACTCGACCTTAAACTTTGACACGTGTTTGCAATGACCTTCACGCGTATGGAATACATTTATTATTAATAACACAGACTTAATTTCTTAAGTCATTGTGTAGAAACTTTGAAGGTTCTACGACACATAATTGTCGTAATTATTTAGTTCGTCAAGGCTTGTCTCGGCAATGTGACCTATATCAGATGGATTGAAGATATCTTTTGTGTTACTAAGTGTAATCCATTCCTAGATTTCATACAGTTCGCGTATGTATTTTCTTTTGTGTCTAAGAGAAATAACGGCAATTTTGTAATCCTGTGTTTTTGTGAGATAAAAAAGCCTAGTATTAGAGTGTTGCCAACCTTTCCCTCAGAACCATTTTGATTCCAAATCCTACTTAGGGTTGAGTGCCTTTCGTGTGAATGTTTATGGTGTATACTTACATCAAGTGACGCATATATTCGTTAAATTTAACAAAAATATAGTTCCCTATTAGGCAAATAATATGCAGCATTTTACTGGCAATTATGAAGATTAATAAATGAACAAAAAGCGAACAAAATTTTCTGCTAACAAACTGTATAAATAAGTTCGTGTAGCAAAATTTATGAGAATGTAGCAGTAACACGTAAGAAGTTCCACCCCGTTTTGGGATTTGCTATTTATTCTATTAATCACGAATTATAAATTTTTTTTGGATTATCATTCCACTTTTGCTTAGATTAAGTTATCCCAAATATAGTAAAATAATTTTCCTATTGTCACACAAATTGTTCTGATATCATGAACTTCAAAACCCACAACGTCATGCCTCTTTCAGAATACTTTCCATAGCTTTTTATTCTCTACTTATATAAGTATGGAAAAGCAATCACGTGGCTGTGTGACGTAATAGGCACAAGTTCATGATCACGTTTATAGGTCAGCCTCCATCGCCATGAAGGTTATGAGGGGATGATTATAACGAGATCGGCTCCACTCCGCTGAGCAATGTGATCACTTGTTAAGTTTATGCGCTAGAACTTGTATAAACAACACTTCATCTCAGTGTGAAAGTTGAGTTGGATATTTGATATTTACTTTGATTTTATTTTCAAGAATGGTGTTTGATTAATTGTTGTTTTCAATGAAAATCAATACAGCATTATTTTTTTATTCAATTATAAGAATATTGTAACATAGCTATAGAAAACTTCATTTCAGAAGAATTACACTGAACTTACCTTATACGTTTATTCTTAGCTCACTCCCAATCTTATTGACAGTGACGTCGGTTCCCTTTTCGTCTTCAATCTTTCTTTCAACTTTGTGTATGCTCGAGGGACCAAGCACGTGTGAACCGTAACACATATTTCGGCAACCGGAATATCATAGCTATTCAACACGACTAATGCCTGGGTTTGTCGCCTTTACCGCAGTATCTCATACATAGAAAGGTTATGTTTGTATTACGTAGGCTTTGCTACAATTTAAGATAACTAGAGAACATAATTAAATTATACAGTTTGTATAATGTTACCTCGTGAATAATCCTGTTATTTAGTACGTACTTTAAATTTAGGTTCGTTGTTCTATTGTTCGCCGTCTTGTTGTTTATGGTTTTGAAATATGTATTGTAAATTTATGTTGCGAAGATACCTTTTAGGTATCTAAATAATAATATACTATCGTTGAAAGTATCAAGCATGTTTTTTGGGTTTATTTTAACGTGTCGAAGAAACAGGTCACACGTTCTCCATTGTATCAAATATTTAAAAGTACGTTACCATCCAAACTAGCATTATCAAACTGACACATAATATTCTAAACCGACATTAAATACCTACACAATTACAACAGGATTTCTATTACGGCTAAGCCGTATAACGATGAAATATAAGCTTAATGTACTGTAAATCCTTCTGAAATATATGCATAGATTAAATGGCTTCATTAGGCTTGACCAGTATGATTCAGCAAAGGATTGAAATACAGCGTAGTTAATCAGTCTCACATACGTAGTATATTATTATTAGTCTGTGGTCTCACATAACACGCCATTTCGATATCTGCTGCATCATTAACGCCTAGTAATGTATCACTAGTTCTAGATAGGATTAGGTCGAAATATTCTAATTTAGGATCCGTCTAGGTAACTTTATAAACATAATAATTTAAATAAACTTTGTGGAATTTTATTAAATTTCTATATAAGTATTTACCCACTTAGGCAAATGTAAAATACGAAGGTAAATAAAGAAGTTTCTTAGGATGATAATATTGGCAGTTATTTGGAATCTAAGACCCTGATGGTAAAGATTTATTATAATCAGGTTCTTATGCTTGATAAAGAGTTATATGAATGAGTATAACAATTAACAAGTGTTTAATTTAAACAGATAAGCCCCCAGCTTTAGAAGCGGTACTGAAATTCAATTATAGAGTTCGTGTGTGACATTCCTTAAAAATACCAATAACCTAGATGCATAAAAATCTTTGGAGAATTTCTGCTGGCGCCATTAAAAGAAGGCGTTTGATAAGAAATAATATACTGTATCAGAATAGCAACAACCTAAAAGAACTACAGGTTTGAGTTTGAGTTGAGTTTGCAAAGAAAATACCAATATCCTTACAATTAAACTCTTCAACATTGAAAAACTATTTAAGAAAGTATATATAGCAAATACATGTATATTTGTACTATAAATAGTTCTAAATAAACAGTCATTATGTGTTAGTTTCATATTATGACCATAATAATTAAGTTCCATTAGTTGATAAGGGCTGTACGCACTGAATAAAACATCACGCGAGCGTGGGTGTGGTTCACGATTTTGTTGACTTTAATGGAATGTAAAGTATTTATCTATATTATGTAAAAATTATAATAATCCGATTTGTTTTGCTTCAGATCGTAGTAAATTGGCTTTCGAATGGTACTATTTTATTCTATTTTTACCTGCAAATGATTTGATTAATTCAATATAGTTAACTTTAATAAATTGAAAATATTTTTGTACAGTTTAATATTTATAAATACATGTAGTGAAATATATAACTCATATATTATAATCTTATTACTGCCAAATTGAAGCCAACCCAAGCATGAAAGAATAATAAGATTTTCGACAACACAGGGACTGTTTATTCTTCCGTAATTTCTTTGGCCCAAAAATAAGACAACTCTCTAAAGACTTACATCAATCTTACATCTTAAAACTTTTCCGTGGTACTTTCAAATTTATTCCGAGCGAAATTGTTAAAAAGTGTTATATTGAAAGATAATTCAGTCAATACTTACGAGTTTGCGGCCGTTTAAATATTCCAACAGTAACATAAGAAGGCTCTAGAAGCAATTTGCTGAATTTCTTTGACTGCTTTACGTAATGGAAGAAAAATGTTATCGGGAGATATCCTGGATACAATTACCGAATGTTGACGTTAAGAGCAGTCAACCCACCTCTTGATGAATAAAGAATTCATTTTGTTTGTAATACACAACTCGTAGCCTTTCATGTTATCATATAAAATTAGGAAGGGTTCTGTTTAGGAATATAAAACAATGTCGAAATGCTCATACGGATTCCTGTTTTTATCGTTTAATGAAAGAAAAACAATTCAATCAATGTGTGTTAAAAATGAGAAAAGCTTTCAAATATGCCGCTTTTATTTCTGTTACAAAATCTAGAATACAGATACATTATCATTTATTAAAATGGAACGAAGTATAAGTAATAGGATAAAGATGAAAAATAAAAAACCAATTTAGATATAAGCAGAGAATTGTACAATAAATTACTTCATCGTATATTTTTGTATATTGTTGGTGCTTTGGGCGTTTTATTAGGCCCGGTAATGAATTGTTGCTTAAATGAAAATGTAATTAATTTATTTTGTTACAGCAATTCGACGCGATGTGTAAAGCAGAAATATCGTTTTTGATACCGAGAATATTTTTAAACGTAAGTATTAAATCGGCGGACGCAAGTATCTTTTCATGTAATATTTCGTTACAAAGTAGGTATTATTTAATTTGCAAATTATGTTTAAACGTTTATTCTGTTTAAGTTTCTGTTCAATAAAATTTCACTAAATTGTTAATTTCTGTCTTTGTTTATACATATAGAATTCGTGCAATTTTATAACATTTAGATATCAGTATGCAAATTATAGTACGTTATTATTATTTAAGTATCGTACGTTTTAATACAGTGTATTTAGGATTAACCCTAAGATTAACCCTTACCTTTCCTTCCAGTGTCTATGCATATGGTCCGTACTACGACTGTATCACCTACTAAGGGCGGGTGTAACATGGAAGGGCGCAGCTCCCATCGAGCTGTGACTATTGCCTCCCAAAGCCTCCGGGGACTCTGCCCCTTGCGAGTCTAGCCTGTTGCTAGGCAACGTGGAAAGCGATACAGATGCTAGCATGCACTCGCTTTGACATATTATAGTTTTGTATAGGACTGAAGTGTAATTGTGATACTTTGGAATAGCGTTTCTTGAAATGGTGATTTAACTGTGTACAGTGAAAGTGATTTAGTTGACGGATTACGGCAAACTTAAATGTGATTGTTGAAGTGAAGCTATGTTTGTAATATTATCCAAATTGTTATAGTGGCCAATAGTATTTACATGGTGTAACATTACTATCTATGCATTAATTTTAAATCAGTAATTTTTGTTTTAATAAACATTTGTTGATTATGTTATTGAGATGTAGGTACATATTATAATGTTTAGGAGATCATAATTATTTGTGACTTTTTATCAGTTTCTTTTCTCACTTAATTTATTTTTATGTAGAAGTTTATATACTTATTTGATGATTGTCTGTAATAAATAATCGTGAATACGTTTATTAATAATAACAATAATAATTCAATTTAGTACAATGCTTACTTGTTACACTACAGCTGTTTGAAAAAAGAAACTTAGTTATAGACCATGATAATTGTTATTTAAACTGATCAGAGTTTTGTTTAATACATCAAATAAATTAATAAGAAACACTGGGTTAGTATAAATTAGATACAAACTGTTTAAAGCTTTGCATATTTTCCAATTAGTTAATTCTTGCATAGAAATCGCAAATAAAACAACAGTTATTAGTTAGTGCGGTTCAAATGTAAAATATTATAGTAAATATAATATTATATTAATCTTTATGGTAATGGTAAGTTAAAGGATGTTTTATTTTTGTACGATTCTTATATTTTGTGTAATCCATACTTAATATTATAAATGCGAAAGTAACTCTGTCTGTCTGTCTGTTACTCAATCACGCCTTAACTACTGAACCAATTTGCATGAAATTTGGTAGGTATAGAGATATTTTCATACCCGAGAAAGAAAATATAAAAATTACCCCGGGAAATAGAATAGGTTTTATCCCGGAAATCCCACGGGAACGGGAACTATGCGGGTTTTTCTTTGACTGCGCGGGTGAAGCTGCGCGTGGAAAGCTAATTATTTATAATGTATAAAAATATATTTTAACATTTAAATTTCTTAGATAATATTAGTATTGACATAATTTGTCTCAAAAATATTTTTGTTATGAAATACTTTTGTTGTCTCAATATAGAAAAATATTTGCGCCAAATTAAAGACGGTTTACATGACTTTAATCAGAAGATATAGTATGTACATACAAAAGAGAATAAATGTAAATATTGAAGAAATTATTCCATGTTAATAACGATCGTTGCTTCTGCCGTAATAATTGTTAACAATACATGTAAATAAGCTACGCATAAATGTATAAAGTTGAATCTGTATAAGCTGGCATATTAGTACATGAAATAAATTATTGAATGTTGTTAATGTGTTGTTTTATTTGGGGTTATTGTTCTTTATATTTCATTTTTTTCTGTATCAATTACTACTTTATTTTATGATGACTGTCCTGAAGTTTGAAGATAAATTGTTTAACTTGGGAGAGGCGCTTGAAGCACTTTTGAGAGATGCAACGCAACCGTACCACACAAGCCAATTTATTCATAGAGTTAAAAATATAATGATTAAATCTTCCACAATACAAGGCACATCATAAATATAACATACGATTTCAGTCCATGAATATTAATAAAAAAATCGGATCTTTGAAAAGTAAAAATTGTTTATTCATTAAAACGGTTAATAAGAATTTTATTAAATCATTTGTATGCAAAAGCATAATTATACGAAATTAAAGACTACAGTTTTGATACACAACCTACGCTCTTATAATTCTTGGAGTGTATATTCAATTTAGTAATTTTCTTCTAAATTGCCGGTTCAGTAATTTTTCATACGTACTGTTTAAACTTTAAATGAACTTATTTATTGCAATAAAAAGGGGAAAAAATTTCAATATACATGTTTAATATGAAAGGGTTAGAAAACATAATATTATCTTCAACTGTGTTTCAGTTCATTATTCGAGTTGTCTCGATATCGTAATGAGCGTTAGAGATCTCAGTGTAACACTTTTTTGTTCACATCAACGATAAAATTTCATATTTATATTTTCAGAAATATAAATGTTAGTAATAGTAAATTTCTCTTTACACGCGTAGACTTTTTATCTAAATACCTAATAAGCTCTTCATAGCGATACAAAAACAGATACAATATACAAAACAGCATTTCTTCGTAATTTGATACACGGTACGCCCCCGTTTCTAAACGGTAATTCTGATAAATATTTGGTTTCACGTATATATTATATAAAGAAACGTGGCAACCGCCTGCCGCGGCTCATTACTGCCACTTAGCTTTTAACTTCGACACTAAAAGGTTTTGTTTTCTCGTGCTATTGTATGTGTTGGAGACAAAGTAGAAATCTTTGTGACTCGTTAAATATAAGCACGTATATACAGAAATGGAATATTTAAACTGGTTTTGTCTTTAAATTATAATAGTATAGATGGTTTAGGTTGGTATATTAGGTTTTATGCTCGAAGTTACTGACAGAAATTTGGGTTTTAAGCTTTCATCAGATGACTCATCTATCTCAGATAGTTTTTTTTTCATAAAGGCAATCAAATGCATACGTCAAACGAAATGCAATAAGCGGTGAGCGCTTGGAGATAGGTGATCGTAGGCTTATATAAGTGTAGATAGCGTAGACCCGAAGCTACGTAGCGTAGCTATAACACATGTGAGATAATAATGAATTTTGTATTAATTATCATCATAAAAATATGCACTCATGTAATATCACGATTAAAACACAGTAAACATTTTATTAGTCTATTTGAGTTCATTATAGTTTGAAAAATGAACTCAAAAAAGAAAGATATATTATGTCAGGTTATTTCGTACAAAAGCACTAAATTGAATACACGCATTATCCTTAATAGCTGTCATTCCCGGTGTCTTTTTTATTCCGCTTGACTTCTCAAAGGGGATTTAACAGTAATCTTGCGAAATACACGCATGATGGATAAAAACGTGTAGAATTGGCGTTATATATGAGAGAAGTAAGCTTTGAAAGCCAGGACGAGGGCCAACAGCTATTAAATGTTCAATGTCCTTCGTCACTGATACCAATTTGACTGTAAATCCGTTTCGAAGCCCTCACGACTCGATGACTCCCCTCGATATCACTCGAAGGTTGATTGTAAATCTTATTGCCCGGACAGATTCGAATCACGTGGATTTTCCTGTTCTCTATGTTCATATTTATTACCTTCTTATTGGTACTTGTTTTGCGAGTATATTTAACGGTATAGAATTGTTAAATGAAATTTGTATTGAGTGTATGATCAATAATATTTTATGTACTGCTTGTTATTTTTATTGGTAGTTTAGTATATTCAGTTAGATACACAAACATTTCTGTATACAATAGCTATTTTAGATCTTAATTTTACAATTATGTTTGGAAGAATATTCTTTTAAAGGACTTTCTAAGGCGCGAAATGTCTCGAATGTTTATGAAATTATGTATATCTGTGACTTTTATTGTCGCGAACGTAATTTCTAAATGGCCGTAGAGATTATGATAAATGATACACTGGTGAGTTGTCCTTTTTTATAATATTTTCAAATTATTACCGAACAATTTCTTAGAAGTTCAACGCTTTATAGACAAGACAAAATATGTGTCCTGTTTAATAACTAGTTTAAAAATTATTTTGTGGATGGTAACTACAGCTATCTATTTATTCAATTCACAATTGTATTTAATTTCATGCATGATAAAGAAACTAACTTTCCATTTAGACAAACTTTTCGTCAATATTCCAGAATATAATAAACATTGAAGAATTTTTCTCAACTGAAGTAGAATATCTAACTTCACCTTTCCTTAATCCAGGAAATAACATGAAACAAATTACCCTCGAGATAGAACAACGAGGATTCGAAAATTAACTGAATATGAATTATACACGGATGAAAAGAAAATATGAAGAAGGTTTTATGAAATAAAAAATAATTTGGTTTCTCATCATGTCTCACATTAAGCTTTCCATGAGCTTTTTGTTCAATAGAAACTAATTATATTCACTTAAAATTGCGTTATTTTTATCGTGCGTGCGTGTTGAATCACTTAATTAAAGTTAAAATTAAAACACATTCTTATAACCCTTTTTTATTATGAAATTAATTTGCCATAATTATTGAGATACACATAAGTCATATAACAATTATAGAATTACAGAGAAATTCTAATCAAATAAAATTTAATATTATGAACTAGAGGTACATATGGATAGGTAATTAATTATTGCGTAGTATGAAGTTCTTACCCGCTCTATAACGCTTTGTTGAAATGTTCTCTTACACAGATGTTCCTGTTTATTTGCAATATATTGTACCACTTTCTATTCCGTACGTCATATATCTCATTTGTATCGTAATTGTAACTAATGCTAAATTGAAATACCTAACCCCGTTACATCATGACAAATTCCCGCTTAAGAACGCTAATTAAATTCGATGTCGGCATTTGATGTTGTGCAATATTGTCAAATTACAAAATAACTGCGTCCGTACGTTGAAATATTTTGAAAATTCACATGTAAATTTTATTTTCATAAGTTGATTTTTTTCCCTTTTTAACTAGTAGTTCAACATACTGAATACGCAAGATTATGATAAAATTTGTAAATATACACACTACACATACCTACTGTTACAGTTTTCATAATACATTATTTAAATATCCCTTGAGATATTTTGGAATGACTTTTGTTTGAGTATTATTTCTGCTACAAGCCTGAAATTCTTAGAATAGCTATATCTTATACAGATTCCGGATTAAGTTCTCAACTTCATAATCTTAATAGTTATAAGAACGTTTGCAACAATACGTTTAATACATCTAGAGCTTGATATATCTAAGTCTCTCGTTAGGTACTAGATTCATTTTGTCGGAAGCGGAGCCAGGGCGGATCGCAAGCGTTTCACATAAATGCGGTGCACGTAAATTATTTCCGACTGTCACGAACACTGATGTAGAACGATTTGACGTGTCATAAAGCAAATGAGTTGCACACACGCCGGAATTCCAAAGTTACCCAACTTTGAATGGCAATTTAAATGAAATATGTATGCGCACGCTTGACGTTCTATAAGTTGGTATGGAGCTAAAGTTATGCATCGTTGATTAAAATTTTCCAATCGTTCTGAAATGTGTACGAAATTTTAATGGAAATTTTAACGGCGCTTATGAAATTAAGAGAGCTCTCGAATTCCAAATGGTACGTTCCATTTATTTTTAGCTCTCAAGTAGTTTGAATTTGAACATTCTATGAAGAGAGAGAGGAGAGAGTCACAAAAATGTAGGCTAATTTTTATTCACTGCGTTCATTTCGATTAAAAAACTTTGTTCTTTTCTGGAACTTTGAATTTAAATTTGGAATTGAGTTGGAACTCATTATTTTTTAAAAGTATTTGGTAATTCTGGAAAGGACTCGAAAAGAAAGAAGGAAAGTACATGTCAGTTTGTATTAGACGAACGACAAATGCCGCCTTTTACTCGTTCCCAGAACCTACCTTCAAATAGATGAATAGTGAATGTAAAGGAGTCTCTCTATCATTTGCAAATTTATAAAGTATACGTATGTATTAGTAATAAAAAAATTAAATAAATAGATAAAAGGTATAAATTAAGAGCACAATAAAAATTGCGATCTTTAATTGTTCGAATAAAAAGGTATTCGTTTGTGTAATCAGTGAATGGGTTAATTGTAAAATAACAGATGACGGCAGCTGACATTACGTCGCTTACAGATTCCAAATTGGCTTATTATTCCCGAAATATTTATACGAAGGTTTCTCTTTCAATTGCTGTTAATTTTATACATGAACAATTCATTGAATGTTTATAAATAAGATTTTTGATGACACGGGAAATTTTTTAGGAGGAAAATAATTTTTTGTCAAAAGAAAATAATGAAGCCAATGGAAGCTATCGCGTCAATATTACCTTATTTTCCTCAGGTTCCTCCATAATCAGGATTGTCATTTTCCCCATAATGAGACGTACGGGGTAGAATATAAATATGTTCTCTATATCCAGATATTATATTTCTAATATTTTGGCCTTGTATAATGAAGGTGCTTGTTATCATAATGAGCATCTATGCTTAAACCTTAGAATACATATAAAATTTATGTATTCTAAGTGCTTAATAATTTGGCTAAAGTATTTATATTTTTTCCTGATACATTTTTGTCTATTGAGGGAACTTAACTTAATCAAATTATATTTGAAATACCTAAGTGTCGTAAAAACTTACTTAAATTGCTTATTTATGTCCAAGTTAATAAATATACTATAATGGCATTTCATATTTATCTGAAGGTTTTTGTTACAATTATCTATTTGTAAGCGATTGCTTCGAAACACAACGAAAGCCTACATAATCCGAGATTACGAGAAAAACAATTCGGAATAGCGATACTAAATATAAGATATCGATACAATAAGCACACCACTATAAATATTTATGGAACATTCATATTGACGGTAATCGATATCGATATTATCATCACATAATAACAAGCCATCAACGTTTTATCGTGTATTGTAATTATGTGGGCGGCTCTATTGTTTCTATTCTCTTGTTATATTAGTATCTATCAAGATGTTTTTGTATTGTAATAATAATGATTAGTATATACCTACAATTATTCATCATGATATGTAGGTAATAGAAATTTGGTTGAGAGCTGTAGTTACTAGTTACACACAATATTTGTTTATAAATAATGTCTCTTACGTAATTGTTTTTACAAAAGTGTGGAAGTTTAAGAAATAAGATAAATACGAGATTGCAGGGCACCTGAAAGTTAAAAAAGTCATAAATCAAATACGTCATGAGTCGTCTTTTTGCACGGAGGAATTTCACTCCACGTATCATCATGATACATAAATTGTTGTTTTAAACAACTTTCTTAAAATGAAGGAAGAAGGTAGCTATATTTATTTAATTTAATTTTATGACAACGTAGTTAGTAATTAGTTGCGTGTAGTGGAACGCTGAATGTGAAAGTGTTGAGTATATGAAAATGTCAAATTCTCACCGATGGGTAATTATTGATGGTTTTGAAGGAGCTTAATCAGCTGTCCTATTAATGCTTGAGACTCTTCATTCAACGGTTTAATGATAATCTATAAAATTTTATCAGTGAATTTGTACCTTTTATAGTTTTTTTTTTATACATAACATCTATCTGATGTTTTCTATCTGAAGCTTCCTTTGAAGTTCACCACTAATATTGAGTTAAATCAAAACTTTACATAAATTTTATTCAAAATTATTATTCCGATCGCTTCAAGGCTTCAATGAATAAATCTCAAATAATAATTAATGCTCTTACAGGTATTTTGCTGTAACTCAGAGCTGAATAGAGTTCGTTAGTTCATTTGACTTCAAACTCAAGTAATTCACTTGGTAGCTTATATTTCACAGCCAATCAAATTTAGTACGTGTTTAATTTTGTAGGTGTAACAGTAGTAAGTATGATAAATTTAATTATCGTTTTTTTGCTGTGATACTAAAGACAATTTTCATATACGATAGATAAATATATGTAACTGTACATAGTTGATTTTATTACGTGCTTATTAATAGCTCAAAGGAACACAATATGTGTGCAAATATATTTACCCACAACCAATAATCTTGATTGCGAATACCTCGAAATTATCAGTCGTCACTGTAACTGTATTAATTGCTAATAAACCCTTGTATTGTAACCTTATATCTGCTTGCGCAAATTTGGAAATGTCATGGTTAAAATCTATTTATCGAGATAGTGAAATGTCGAATATTTAACAAAACAATTAAGGCACTATTTTTCAATCTATATGTTTACACTGCTTACTAACTTACCAACAGGGTAAGAATAAAATTAACTTATTCTCATGAATAATTAGCATCAGTAAAACAAGTTCGTGCTTTATTTATTGCCTTTAAAATTCACATAACTTTTCCATTAGAATGTAAAAGCTAGGCGTACTACAGCATTAGAGAGCTTAAAGCTGTCACGTCTCTCTAATAAACCTTGCTACATTACTGCAGCTAATTAGAAGTAATCTGCTCTAAACATTTAGTTTTCGTGAAATAAACAAACTATACAATACCCGCATTGCTAGGCTCCTGTTGTTTTTAGCGAGATGATATATAATAGCCTTCCCCGACTATCTAACACCGAAATAGTTTTTCAAATCGGACCAGTAGTTTCTGAGTTTAGCGCGTTCAAACAAACAAACAAACTCTTCAGATATAATATAGATAAGAAAAACTGTGACCTTGTTCTAAATAAAATATGCTGTATTTTATGAACATGTCAGCGAACACATTTCAGCGAAGTTAATTATATTGCCCTCTGGACATAAGACTACATTTCATTTTATATTGAGAGAGATCGCAATTTATATTTTTTGGTTTTTATGGCATTCAAATGCTTTATAAATAGAAATTTATAAAGAATAGAAACAATCGCAATTACAATGTTGAGATTTCTTGAAAATCATGTTGAAAGCCGCAATGTGTAATTGTGCTTGTGATGGGAAAAGAATTATTTTATATCATAATAGAATTAAGGTTTTTTGTGTAACAGAACATTGGCTTAAACAATGTCAGTTGGTAATAAATATTGATAATTATACATTAAAAAGTATATACTTCAGGACATATGCTATTCATGGAGGTTCTCTTATTTTTGTACACAATAGTGTAAAATGTAAAGAACGAACTGACATTGTTAGTCTTTCTGTAGAACGGACCATTGAACTGTCCTGTGTTGAACTGGAGCGTTACATTATTGTTTGCGTTTATAGACCCCCTTCCAGTGACTATAATATGTTTGAGACAGTCATGGAAGAAATATTAAAGCGTTTAAGTAGGAGTAAAAAAAAAGTTATAGTATGTGGTGATTTTAATATTGATATACTTTTACGAACACAAACGGCTACACGAATTGTTAATTTGTTTCAGTCATTTAATCTGTATAAACTTTTTAATGAACCCACACGAATTACACCTACTTCTGCAACCTGTATTGATAATATATACTGCGACTGCTTCTGTTTAGAGAAAAATATTCTCAATACACTCACTTCGGATCACTGTGGCCAGAAAGTAGTTTTTGAATGGGATTGCTTACCTGAATTTAAAAGAATTAATGTTAGGCCTATAAGTAAAAAAGGCATTAATAAATTTAGAGATAATATTAATAAAAACCTGCCCGTACTGAATGATCAATCCTGTAATAATAATCCTTGTGAAATGTTTAAAAATCTTTTCAATTTAGTACATAATGAATTTGAAAAAATATTTAAAGTTAAATCTTTAAATATTACCAAGGATTTACCATTTAGTAAATGGGCGACACCTAGCATACATAGGTGTAGGATCGTTCTTTATGAGTTATATGGTATGAAGCAATATAATAAAGACCCATCTTTTCTTAGTTATGTTAGAAATTACTCAAAAACTTTTAAAATTGTTTGTTTTACTGCGAAGCGATTGTATATCAGAGATAAAATACGCGAATCGGATAATAAAGTTAAAACAGTTTGGTCTATTATTAATGGTGAAATGGGTAAAAGCAAATCAAGTAATACTATAAAACTTGTAAATAATGACAGGGTTATTGACAAAAGTGCTGATGTTGCGCTTGCTTTTGAAGAATTCTTCAGTAGTGTCCCTGTTACTATTACTAATAGTTTAAATTCGTCTTCAGCACTTGCAGAAACCTTTTTGAGGGACCATGTTGCGGGGTGCAGTACATTATTTGAATTACGACACGTAACTGCTAGTGATATTGTTACTGCCTTTAAGACGCTTAATCTAAAAAATACTTGTGATCTTTGGGGAATGTCCGTAAATTTAGTTAATAATATCATAGAAAATATTGCGAAAAATTTAGCTTTTATATTTAATAAGTGTTGTGACTATGGTACATTTCCTAATTTACTAAAGCTTAGTTAAGTTATACCTCTATTTAAGAAGGGCGATCAAGAAGACTGTAACAATTATAGACCTATTTTACCAACATTAAGTAAGGTATTCGAGAAGTTAATATTAAACCAATTGAGTAGTCATTTTGCATCTAATGATTTACTGCACACCAAACAGTTTGGTTTCACAAAGGGGCGCTCAACCACAGATGCTGGGGTTGCACTTCTAACACATATATATAAAGCATGGGAAAACTCAAAAAATGCTCTGGGGATATTTTGTGACCTCTCCAAGGCATTTGACTGCGTTGAACATTGTACTTTGTTACATAAACTTAATCACTATGGAATTAAAGGAAAAGCACAGAACCTCATAGCGTCATACCTGCATGATAGGATACAGACTGTAGTTGTTAATGGAGAACGTTCTAGCGGTGCGTCAATTAACATTGGTGTTCCACAGGGGTCAATTTTAGGTCCCTTCTTGTTCTTGGTATATATCAATGATCTTCCCTATTATTTGCAGGATAGGTGTGAAATAGTTCTGTTTGCAGATGATACCTCATTAATTTTTAATGTGGATAGGCATGACCCAAATGTTGACGAAGTGAACAGTGCTCTTTTACACATATCTGAATGGTTTACTGCAAATAATTTATTATTAAATGCCAAAAAAACCACTTGTGTTGAATTTTTACTTCCTAACGTAAAAAGTTGAACAGAGATATTACCTTGAACGGGGAGGTATTGCATCCTACTGAGTCTACTGTATTTTCTAGGGTTAACATTGGACGAGAAACTACAGTGGGGAGCCCATGTCAACACCGCTGCAGGTAAGCTCAGTTCAGCTGCATATGCAGTCCGAAAAATAAGGCAACTCACCGATGAAGATACGGCTAGACTGGTTTATTTCAGCTACTTTCATAGCATTATGTCCTATGGAATTCTACTGTGGGGCAGGGCTGCAGATATAGAAACTATATTTATCTTACAGAAAAGAGCCATTCGCTCTATATATAATTTACGTGCTCGGGATTCACTAAGAGATCATTTTAAGAATACTGGTATCCTTACTGTACCATCACAGTATATATTTAATAATATTTTGCATGTACACAAAAGCTCCGACTTACACACAAGAGTAGGAGATAGACACGATTATGGCACAAGGAACAGGAATAGAATTGAAATGCCATTTTTCCGATTAGCTAAAGTTAAAAATTCATTTATGGGTCAAGGTATATGCTTTTACAATAGAATTCCTCACAATATTAAAGAGTTTAGTAGTTCTAAATTTAAAACTTATATAAAAAATGTATTAGTTCAGAGAGCGTACTACAATATTCAGGAATATATGGACGATAAAAACCCATGGAGGGTTGTCGCGTAAAAACCACAAGACAGTTCATTGGCATATTATGATATATTATGTAGTAAGATATAAGTTTCATATATTGTAATATTTACATGATTTTAAAAGAGCAACTATGGAGTTTCTTGCCGATTCTTCTCCATAGATCACTGCTTTCCGAATCGGTGGTAAATGTTAAAATAATTATGTAATGACGATTCGAAAGTGCTACTAAATAGTACCTAGTCTAATTGAATAAATGAATGTTTGAGTTTGAGTTTGAGTTTGAAATATCTGAATTCGTAGATCATCGTAGAGGCTTAAAATTCGTAGCATACGTAGCGCAAACGTAGCTTAATGTTTAACAGTAATTTGTTAACTGTTAGGGCTTTCAGATCTATATAGAATTACATAACTACCCTTTTATTCCCAAAAGAAAACTATTTGGTAAAAGAAACGTCTATAAATTATGCATTTAAATAAACATTCAAATCGCCCGACGAAAGAAAAAGGAACATTCCTATTATATTTGCATTTCTGCATGCGCCCACACTAATAAACGTCTGCCACATTATACAAGAGCAGATTAGGGTTGAATTTCGCCCGCCCTGTCCACCTTAAAATAATTCTCCCTAGCTGGGATCTCATGTTTTATTCACTTCGATTCCACGTTTGCATTATGTTCGTTTGGACTGCGGGTAATCATTCTCTTTGGTAAAAGTTTGAACGGTTATAATACGTTGCTCTTTTTGTGGTACGTGGAAGTAGATTTAATCATTTAATCGTGATAAAAAGGACGCAAACGTTCTTGTATAAAATTGTAATAGTTGTTTTTTCTAGCTACTGACATTAGGGCGCCTTCACATTACGTAATGTGAAGGCGCCCTAATACAAAATGAAGCGGCATTCAAATCAAAGCTTTTAATTTCGACATAGCCATGTGTTAACCACTAATATGTTACCTTCTATATTATATTAAACAATATTAACTCTTTTATTTTTACGCTTTCACCATAGCTTCCATTTCGATACTGATGAAACTAATTTTACCATTGCATTACTATAAGCATAACATCCATTAAAACAAACCTTAACCTTTAAGTTAATAAATGCCAAACCCTTCAGTGATAAAAGCACAATAGAATCAAGGCCAAGGTTCCGTATAGATTTATGATGATTGCCCGTAATGACCATTTTTATTTCGACTAACTCACTTATATAGCATTGTATTTACTTTGTCAAGCTTTCAGCATTACCTTGAGACATGCGAACTTGATATTTCTCGTATTTTCAACTCGTAACAATACGCAGTGGTGGCTCAGTGGTGAGACCTTAGACTTCGAATCGATAAGTCCGTGGTTCGAGACCAGGCGAGCGCGCAGGAAATAAATTGATTTTTCAATTTATCTGCGCATGTTGTAACATCACCACTGCTCGAACGGTGAAGGAAAACATCGTGAGGAAACCGACATGTCGAAGAATTAAAAAAGTTCGACGACATGTGTCATCCGCCAACACGCACTTGGCCAGCGTGGTGGATTATGGCCTGTACCCTCATAGGAGGCCCGTGTCCCAGCAGTGGGAACGTATATGGGCTGATGATGATGATGATGATGATGAACTAATTTAATAATGCCATTTATGTAATACGTAATGTACCTTCGTGTATTTTATTTTCACTGAATTTTATTCGTATTAAATTAAGGCTAAACCTGGTTTAGTTATTTATTAGAAAACTTATTTAATTTTGTTCTCTATATTTTACTATCTAGGTACTTTAATCTTATAAGCAACATGTTTTCTTTCTTTCAATACTTAAAAAGCTTCAGTTAACGTTGAGAAATTTTAAAGTAATAAATGCATAACAAAATAACTCGATACCGAGAGAAAGAAGGTAATGAATGCTAATAAATTCAAGTGGACTCACGAGCAAAAACTAGTAAAGCCAGCTTGCTGACCTTTGCACTTTCAGACAAATGGCGGGCGCATTACATCCATTAGAAATATTAAAAAGTCAACACTGCCGCTCAACACGAGATTGCCTTGAAACAATATGCATTTAATAAATATGTAGGTATAATTAAATATCACCTTGCACATTTTTTTGTTATTAAAGGGCTTTTATACGAGTCCGATATTTTAATTATGGTAGAAATAGAGTTTTATGATTACCTGTATGTGTGTCTTACTTCTAAAAGGTTAAACATTCGACTATGTAAGTGCTCCCTGTGTCGATCCATTAAATTTAAAATATATTTTTATATTAAGAGGATTCCCGCTTACAGTGAAATAGTGTTATTTATGAAGTGTGCTTCAAAATATTTTATGTGTATTATCTTGGTAAGCAATTAACTTGAAAATATATACGATACAGCGTGGACTATGTGTAATTACTATTCTTCGCGCATTTCCATTTGTCCTGACCGTTTTATATGTTTTAAATAAATCTATGAACTCCTTGCATTATAAATAATCTATAATCATATTTTACTGTTCTGTGTAAACAAACCGAATATATGAAGAGCGCTTGTAAACCAATAATGATATTCCATCAGCGTTCGCTAGTTATGTATGACCTATTTACGTATAACGCTGTTTAAACAATGTAAGTAAACACACATGTATGTACATGTTTGATTCTATAGCTAAATTCAATATGAAATCTTATAAATATAGTCTAGTCATATAGTTGAGCAAATTAGGATACACAATATCGTGTATTTTGGTTTGGTTTGGTTATTAGTGCGCGTTCGTTTTAACTTCATCAATGTACTTAAATAATTCAATAGTAGGTAATAATCGACTTTTGTGTTAAAAATATTCACGAGAGAGATAGAATAATGGTCTAGATTTTAATATATAATTCATTCACACGTTAAGAAATGAACTGGGAGCTAGTTGTAACAACTTCACGAGGGTCAGTGTTTCATTAGATAGTTTCAGTCATTGGAAACTAGTTACAAAGTTTGGTCATCAGTATTTTGCTCAACTTTGTCCAACGATTGCCTAACTGATCTTACATTACCTGTCTGAAATTCTGTTATTACTGAGTTTATTGGATGTTAATGTTTACCCGATTCGGGTAGAAGTTTCACGGAAGTTTGCAATATCATTTTAACGATTCAAATATGCACAAACTTGATGTCAAATACTATATGAAGTTCCTGAACTTATTAGTATATTGGTTTAACATGCAAACAACGTTTATATACTTTCTTCTTATTTTCCATACCTCCTTATTCCTTATCGAACAGTATTTTTAAGAAGCATAAGGCAGATGCATTCGTATTTTGCATATTGATATTCTTTTCAGACAAAAGTGGTAAGCCTTTTGTGCTCTTTCAGACGGAAAGCTTTTTATTGCACATGGATTCAATTGAGGTCTATATACCTGAGATACTGACGCTGTACTGAAACGATAGTTGTAGAGTGTAGACAAAGATTTCTCAGAAAGAATACTCTCAATATTACGTTACAAGTTTCAAGTAAAACTCCATAGTTTTCTGAAAATATATGAACACCTAGAAATATAATGAAAATATAAGAAGCATGCAAATTGCCTGTCAAGCTCGAGTCTAAATAAGATATATTTACAACATAAGAACACTTACGCTAATAGTATGGTACCATCCATTATTCAATGTCGTCACCATCGTTTTGTGATCTCTTTTTAGGGACTTGAATGTAATATTTTTACCATTGAAAGTGCATATTAATATAGGTGGTTATTTATGTATGTTTTTTTTAATTTGCGTCGAAGTTATAAACAATATTATTAGCATTTTTTTCAGATTAAAAGTTTTTAACTATAATAATTACAATTACTTAATAAAAAAAAAATTCCAAAATAATTCTTTCTTTTTAATATTTTCTTTCAAGTTAATTCTGAGTAAGGCTAAGTTAAATAAAAATTACTGAGTAAATTAAAGTGAAATTATAAAGGTTTCATTATGTACCTTAATTCAGCATTCGACCCAAAGTCTGCTACCAAATTGTTTTTTACTACTGAACGTGTTTAATAAAACACATCTGATCCGGTCAGGGTCTGCTTAATCGGATTGCGAACTCAAGTTTCGGTCTGCTCTTTGATAAAGGAATGTATTTATGCAACTGGCTACTTATTCATTTAAGATTGTTCTAGAACGTGGCAAGAAGATCTTCGCTTCAGAGCTATTTTAGGACACAATATGAAATATATGAGTGCATTAAACAAAGATGTATTTCAAATTAAAGTGCTATTCCAACATCAAAATATTTGTTAAACGCATAAGAAATAACATAAACATTTTGTTCTTTGACTTTTTAAACTAACTAATTTACTACAATATAAATATAAATTTTATTTTTGTTTACATAATCGAACCAAAATTAAGTTCGATGATTTAGTCTAGTTAAATAGCCTACTTTAAAATGGAACCTATTCATCACCTACATGTGAAGGCAAAACGCAAATCTGATGCAAACATTCGAGGAAATAAAACATCAACAATTATAATAAAACTCAGTGAATTTTTCCCAACTTCTAACAAGCACTGGCGCGTAGTTAGCCGTTGTTCACAAATTAAAAAACTTTCGAATTGAGGTGTCACGGGATGTGAATATGAGGATTTTAACACTGTTTTATTAACATTTCTTCATTTGGAACTATTTCCAAATATATAAATGTAAATAAACAGCGTTTTACACAGCTTGGCTGGTTTTGTAAACTCGTGATAGAAAATACATAAAGGAGTAAATAGAGTTTTTAACGGTAATCCAAGTTTTAATAACGGACAAACGTACATGCATTCTTTCCTCTTTATAATATCTTCTAATCTACAGAATAGTGGTATATAAATTACACTTAAAAAGATGTCAAGCTGCACGTAGAATTGTATAACACAGATTATCCCGTGTACTTTTCCATTAAACTTAAAACTTTCAAAGACCTTGGATAGAGTTAGAGGCTTTACTTCTACAATTGTATTTTTACTTTTCTGACCTCTTTCATCTAGTCTCATTGTATACAAATAGTTTCTATGAACTTATGAACTGTTCATAAATGTTATTTTTCATTTATATAAGGGCTACAAACGCGAAGCCAATTTTAATTTGAAGGTACCTTATAAACTATTCAACAATTAAACATAAACAAAGCTTAGCCAAAAGCATCTCTTGTATCATAATACAACGCGGTATTCATTAATTTTTATAATATTATATAGAAGTTGTTCTAAGTTATCTCAGCGTGCACTCAGATAAGCGGATCAATTTCAAAAGCAAACTTTGTCGACTTTGCGATTACGCTCAGTTGTACAAGCGGCGTACTTTATCGAGTAAAACCTCAGTCCAAATGAGCCAAACAAAACTTTAGTTTCTAAATAAGAACAAGGATAAAGAGGTTCGTTTAATTGTTGTGAGTTGATCATTTGTTTTTCTTAATACACGGATTGT
Organism: Colias croceus; assembly: GCF_905220415.1. Classification (NCBI taxonomy): domain Eukaryota; kingdom Metazoa; phylum Arthropoda; class Insecta; order Lepidoptera; family Pieridae; genus Colias; species Colias croceus. Next base: position 9,246,029 of record NC_059541.1, on the reverse strand, counting down.
AAAGTTCTACACTGAGGTAGTATTAGCATTTAGCACAGATACTATAATACTAGGTATTAGTAAAGTTTTAACGTGTCATGGAGACATGAAATGAATTTGAGATTTTGATCGTATTGTGTTAATTACAATAATGAAATTTTATGAAAATTATAATAAATAATACTGCATTAGAAACACGCAGATAATCATATATTTGAACAATATAGAATCGTTACTCTGAATTATTTCAAAGAAGCCCATAAATCTATAATATAAAAATGAATCGCAAAATGTGTTGGTAAGCGCATAACTTGAGAACAACTGAACCGATTTCGTTAATTCTTTTTTTATTACATTTCTTGAGGATGGTTCTTATGGAGAGAAAACTTAAAAATGTACCACGGGCGAAGCCGGGGCGGACCGCTAGTTAATTATAATAAAACAACGCATCTCAACAGAGATTCCAATCAGATATATTTCAACCACGGAGTAAGATATATAGACAACATTAATATTGATACAAATTACAATAAGACAGTGCTTTTAGTTTATGGATATATTGTATTCTAGTTATTTGTATTTAATCTGTTTTCTTATAAATATAGAGTTATTCAAGAAATACAATGATTACAGTATATTAATAGTAAAAATAATAATTGCAGTATAACTTATAACCAGGCTAACAATTTGAGGTATGAGTATTTTTAATAATCGTATCCTTCACATTTAATGCTTATTGAAAAGTTAAATTAAGGTTATTAAAATTTTAAATTGCACTGTATGCAGTTCATAAATGCATAGAGCTCAAAGAGCTTAATAAGTCAGTTTGCGTCAATAATTAGTATTTCGGCTACGTTTTTCATAACTTAAATAATTGTATTTATTTATAGTACCTATTAGTTATTTATAGTAAACGAATTACGAAACATTCCGTTAGCTTCATTTTCTTTTGTTTTATTAGATTCAAACTTTATTTCAAAAACCATCTTCAGTGAAACTTTATCTAGGCAGTTAGGCACATTAAATATTAATACAATGTTGGTAAACTTTAAATTGTATCAGCCAATTTGTTGTTAAAGTATTGAACAATTGTACAAAAAGAGAGATTCCATCGAAAAGTCTGGAAATTGTGAATATTGCACGAGATTCGAAGCGAATAATTTGATCGCGGACAGCGGGACGCTTTCGGTAAGTTTAATCCTTAAATCTGCTTTCGGAATTTGCAAGCGGTCGGTTAACTCAGTATTCTGTAGTCTATTACTGGCTGCGATAAACTGCGATATGCTGCCAATGTAGTGGAAGCGAAAAATAGCTGAAAACATTTTGCTTAGTTTGCGGGAAAAAGTTGTAAGCTTCTTTTTCGATTTGGACTTAGATGAGTAAATTATTTAGTACAAAATAAGATAGAGAGAGACAACATACTGTATTCTCTGTCTATTTCAGAAAATAATTTAAATATGAATTTTGATAGTGATAAATCGAATGCAATGTTTATCTATTAAATGAATTATCAAACTTCTTGCCTTGCTAAAACTCAATATTAAAATAACTTGTCTCCTTCAAATTGCGTGTTAAAAAAATTGGGTAGGTAATTAAATCCGGTTAAGTTCGTCGCACCATCATATATCATGGTACGATAAAAGTTGGCCAAAAGTGAAACTACAAAAATATATTGAAACATTTTAAGCTTTAAATAAAGTTGTTCCAGCTATAAATTCATATCCAATTATGTTCGGTGGTGCACATTGACTGGTGTCAGGCGTACACGATCTAGCTCGTTCCATTCTGTACGCGCTTCTGACGTTTGACATGGCACGCTTATTGGGGATTAATGGGCATTATGGATGCTTGTGTATGGATTGCGGTTAGAAATTGTGTTTAAAACGTGTTTATTGTGATGTGTGACGTCCACAAAGATAGAGCTGCTTCCCGCAACAATTGCTTCGCGTGTAGGTATATTAAGGAGAATTTGATATTACAGATACAAATTCGAAATCATAAAATTTTTACACGTGACACGATATTAAAATGTCTTGTTGTAATAATTAAGCAAATCCTTCTATATATAAATTACCTATAGAAAAATGTGAATTCAGTTTATAAAGTTTATTTGATTTGTATACTCTATGTTGTCAGAGTATATAAATATCACGTATAACTAATATAATATATACGTCTCTATTACACGTCCTCAATGTAAGGGTCGCAAAATTCGGAAGAACATAAGCACGGTCACGTTCACTTTATAAGCTGAGACCATGGTGAAAGAAGAGGCGGGAAAACGTAAGAAAAGGTATAATAGATTAGCTATAACTAATGTTAATTAACAACTTGAGCGATGTCAAGGGACATCCGGATGAAACGAAGTGTTAAGTTAAAGAGAGACAGACAGAGAACGACGCGCACGCCGCACGGCTTACAACTCTAGCACAAAGTGTCGTGACAACTTTTCGGTATTTTTTCCGTCTAGCCCCCTTTCAAAACGCGCGATAAGGAACTTCGTTCCAGTAATAAAAGTATTAAAATGAAACACTTAACACACGCTTAGATGTTTCGTCAAAATAACATCACAATAATTGTGCTCGAAATTTGGAATTCAAGTGTTATATAGGTAAAATAAATAATAAAGAACAGCTATTCATGAAAATAATGCACAATAGTTTAAACACCTCAGAAGTCAGAACGAAATGCACATGAGAAAATAATATAACCTAATTTATTGGAACATTTACCAGCCCTAAACGAAGTTAAGCATATGTAATACAAATATTCTTTTCAGTAAGATGAGTAAAATGTTCTTAAAATTCAAAAGCAAATCTCGCTTTATTCAATAACATAAACACGGTGATTCTGTCCCACTTTCGAGCTATTCATACGAATTTATTGACTTAATTTACGCACAAACACGTTTCTATAAGATATCGGCTGTTTGCGTAATTATTATGGATATCTTTTCAACATTTTCTCTAATGATAATAATGGAAATAACATTATGTGAAAATAGAATATAGATCGTTGTATATTTCTCTACAAAATAACATTTCTTGAGGCTTAAATCTAATCCCTGTATGACTGTATCGTGTAAAGCAGCTTCGAATAAAACTGAATGTAATATTCTCAGTTCTTATATCTTTTTCTTTGTAAGCCTAGCGTCCAGATCCACAAAGTAGGATTATTCCTATTCGATTTAAAATCTCACTATTCATCTTAAGGCGTCGGCGAAAGCACGTACACTGGATGGACAATAAAACAGTCGTTAGAGCGAAAATAAAATATCAAAAGACTGAAATAAGATGAATTCAAAGCATTTATTACGTTTCTATACCACGCGGTATGCATTTGTGAGTGCTGTGGTTTAGAATCTTTGTAAAAAGGGATTTTCTGAAGACATTTAAAGACAATTTACATAGAAATATGGCATAGGTAGGCTTTGAATGGGTGTTTTCAGAATTTCATATATTGTGAAGATGTTACGAGAGTGCCTGTATTTTATAACAAACTCTTTGTCTTCATTTCGTTTTTAAGAAAAAAATGCATTCATATATATATTCTTAAAAATATAATATCATTACGCAAATTAAAAGCCAGTCGACTTCATGAAAATTGTTTAGTATTCCAATCCTCTCCAAGAGAAAAAAAGATATTTTTGTTACATCCACATAAAAATAAATATCAAGGCAAATGCATAAAAACTTTCATTACTTCAAGTTATGTCTTCCAAAACATTGCTTCCAAATGGACCCCTTTACGTTCGATAAAAAACACATCGACATGGATAGCTCTCGTAGTGACGTCATCGATTGAATTTGTTTGGATAAAAGCGAGTGTTTTCCGTAAATGATGCTTACAGCCTATCAACGGGTATTTGTTCATCGTGGATGAAGTGCTATTAACACTCCTAAATTGCGCGTTAAACAGGCCAAACCGCGGCGCCAAACAACGTGGCTATAACTATTTTAATTCAGCTTTTGATATTTGTTAATGTTAATTAACTAATGGAATTTAATGTAAGTAGTTAATGTATAAAATAATGGTCTATTGACGCAGTACTGGATTGTTATAGTACAATATCATAATATTACGGATGAGCACGAGTTACGTCATTTAAAAATAAATATTCAACTCAGAAATAATATATTTTGTATATTACATTATTTGTTAACGTTTCGCTTCAACAAAGTTTAGTTCCCTATGAATAACTGAAGTTATTTACAAAATTTAGTTCCAAACAAATCTTCAATTTTCATGCACAATAAAAAATGGCGCGCAGAATTTTATCGGCAATTTTCCAGAGTGGTTAAAACAGTGTTTCCAATAGAAATAATTTGTATGGCGTAACAAAAGGGTTAGAAAAAATGGTTCAACAGCACAAAAGGAATTTTTATTTCGGTTCTGTGCTTTCGCGCGAAATACATTTTTCAACGTTCTATTTCGATTGTTTCTGCGATCCCTACATCTAATATTTGGTCATTCTCTCAATACCCTTTTATCTGCTCAGGGAATTATATTAATAATAGATATTTATTTTATTTTATGTACGTGTTTTATTCTCAATGCACAATGCACAAAACAAGATTTTAGGAGTTAACAACACAACAAATATTATTCATCCTTGGCTCGCATCCATAAAGATTGGCTGTTTACAAATTGCTTTTTTACTTGGCTTGGTAATATAAAAGAACCATATTAATAATTCCTTATCAAGATTTATACATTTATTCAAGGAAAACTTTTATGCAGATATATTATTTCTGGATAAATTCCAATTTCTTATCTTTCCCTTAAATTTTATACTTACGATAATATTCCAGGAGTAATTATTTAGTATGTAAATATGAATATATCTTAATTACTATATTGGAGGGATTAATAATTTTATATTAGAGTTTGATGAAAATTATTTATTGCTCAATAATTAGGCAAAAACAGATATTATATTTTTAAAACGCGACAATAAACAGAAAGTTCATATATATTTAAGTATTTAGATAGTAATTTAGTTGAAATTAATCAGAAAATTTAAAAATTCCTGACTCTACGCGTTTGATTATAATATATAAACGGCACAAAAATGAAGTTGGTAAGAATATTTTCTTAGGCAAAATATTGTTCAGGTAATGTTATTGCAAGGTTTTATCGGTTTTTATTGGAAGCTGGTAAACAGATGCAGTCCTACTGATTGCTTGGCGATTTGCCAATAATAAACAATAATATGAAAACATTTCTGAAATTGAAACTGCTCTGTCCTACAGAAGGTACGAATTTTTTATTGTTTCATGTCCATTTAAAAAAGCATTAATCTTATTACCTTCAGGCGCCACGCTAATTACATTTTTATAATGAAATTTTGACAAAGTTAAACGTATTTGAGCGATAATTTCAGATTTTATCGCCTTTTTTAGACTTGGATTTAAAAGTGTAGGAAAATGTGAAGTTTCGTAATTTTTATTAATTTATTTGACACTCATTTCAAAGGAGCCTCCGTTTGGTTTTCGGCGAAGGTGATTAAATACTCCAAAAACATTTTATATTATTGTTTATGTACAAATAATAGTCTAAATTTTAATACAAATATTTCATTCAGACTAGACATGTTTTGAAACATGTAAAAAAATGTTAATCAGTCTGTTGGCAATGTTTCCCAGTATGCATAACAGCATTCAAGGGAATTCTAATATTTCGGACGATTTCATAGATTACAGCAATTAGCTGTTGGCTGTCTGCCATATAACATAATAGACATACTAATGAGCGAAGGCATTTGAAACTGGACTTGCTGCCAAGAGTTTTATTGTTATCATCGTTTATCAGGTTGAAGGATGTATGATAATATTAAACAATACAAAATGTATGTACAAACCTAACTAATATGAGGTGACGATACATTGATATTGCTTCAGTTACAACTATATATTATTTTTATGATGTACGTTAAAAAGAAAGCGAGCCTAAACTGAAATCTGGTCATTCAATTCATTGCACATTTTTGCGAATATATCCATGATGTTCGTCAATGAGGTGTGAATAAATTTCAAACAGAAAACTAAAAAAAAACGGGAAAAATCCTCAAACTACCTTTTTCAATTACAGAAATACTGCTCAGTACTATGTGAGTTTATCAAACGGTTAATATTGGAAAACCACATCATTTCTGAATTGTAGTTAAAGATCTCAAAACAAAATGTTCAATTTAGCTGGAAGTTTATTTCATGTGAAATAAACAACAGCGTTATGCAACTCTCAATTAACGATATAAGCTTTAGAGGGTCAGTGAGCAGTGAGCAGAGGGACTAAGCTATGCGCCGCATTATCAGGCTTTTCCATTTGAATAGGCCGTTGAAGTAATAAGCATAAGCATATAAAGAGAACAAGTAAGTTATCTTCGAACAAAATTACATCGCGCCGTTTGTATGTACGCGGAGTGCTTTGCTACGCCCCCCGGTCATGAACGTACGCAAGCTTGACACACGCACACGACGCCGCTCGGTTCCTTCTCATTTACCGTTCTCGTTAAGGGTTACTGTGAGCGGTCGGCCGCGGCGTTTGTTTATACAATTATTTAAAATATCAACGTGACAAGTGACAACCCTGCGCCTCGCGAGTTTTGGTACCGTGCACTTCTAACGCAGGGAGACGGCCTACTTGTTGTCTTTATACTATGGTTGAAGCCCGCTTTATTTATCTCCATTCTTTAAAGTATCATTTATGAGGCTTCAATGTTATTTCATTATAATTAGCCGTCCATCTGGGTAGATTTAATGACGTCATTTATTGAGTAAAGCGTATGTCATTAATTATACAGTTAAACAAACCCCATGTCGACTTTTATGAATAAAATTTTATACATTTGCTTCTTTGTGTAGTTAAAAACCATGTGAATTAACTGTGTAAATGTTAGACAGTTGCTTATGTATAAGGATAATATAGTCTTTGATGCTTCCCATCAGACTCCGATCCCTTTCTACATCTATAGACTAATCTGGTTAGCACATGATACCTTATGTGCTCATCAGATTAATTACAATATTAATCGTTACATTTTATCAGTAATTACCACTTTTTAGTACTTTTATTATTCTTTATAATCTCTTTCAAGCTTACCAATACGTAAACAGATTAAATGAAGTGTAACAAAAACATTTTACCAAACAGAGTTATGTTAAGATCTTTTAAATTTCCGTGAACGCCGTCTGAGTTCTAAGCCTCATAAAAAGATTATTAAATCTACTTTATTTAGTCTGTGGTTGCTCGAAGAAATAAACTTTATTTTTTGTAAACTAAGCGTTTATTAATTTATCCTTTTTTTACAAGACGTAATTTTCATTCTCGTGAGACCGAAGCGATTTACATTTTTATTCGCTTTTTCAACGTAATTATTTTGGTACCTATATAAAATTCTGCCCTGATAACAAAGAATGCAGTAATCGACATTTTTGGGATTTTTACTTTTTGCAAGAAATGGGATCCCAAGGGGTTTATTAACATGAAAAAAAAATAATTTCATAAAAAAAGTACCTGGAAGTATGTTTTTTAGCTAACGATTTTTGCAGTACTTACATGAAAACTATATCAATGATAAGAAAAAGCGCCGTATTAAACATGTGCTAAAAAATAATGCAGTTCTTGTTAAGATATCCTAAAACAAAGTGCAGTAATAGCCATTACTACAGCTACGTCAAAACGCAGTTCTCCACATTACTGCATTTGTGTGTAGTAAAAGCACAGGTAAAAGTTCGCGAGATCGTAACCGTACGATACTGTGCTGCGTTTTGTTGAAGCAAATCTCTGCGTCGTCGTCGTTCGGTGAAGTGAGACGTGCGGCACGTGTGCTGCTCCTGCGCGCTGTTTGTTTTTAAGTCATGTACATGTCAGTTTAACTGATGTTAAAATAAATGTTGTCTTAATAAAACTTAATTTTCTTCTACAAATTGTTTAATTTTAATATCCCCTCAGTAGGTTTCAACCGTAGAGCATTTTTTTTAAATCTGTGTAAAAGTGAGAAGATATTATGTGTACATCTACTTAGCCCCGGACATTAAAAACCTGTATCAAATACTAAAAAATAACGCAGTAATCAACATGCGCTAGAACATAATGCAGTAATGAGCGCAAGTACTGTATTTAGACTTAGTGTCCTGTGATTTTCACATGGCCTGATGCTAAACCTCAACGCAATAATACGCATTATTGATGGATATACTAATTTATGAAATATAAGATAATTATCTTTGTAAAGCTTGTATTTTTTCCAATTTTATTGATAGATTTCAAGGGCTATAAAATATAAACATCTTCCTCAAATATGTAAAAATGTCTTTCCCGCGTTTATCTCAAAACCGCCATTTTGCGATTACTGCATTCTTAGTTATCGCGGCATAATTGACTATCTTATTTTCACGGATGTACATAACCATTATACCATAATTTACATTAACCGTGTTCAATATCAAAGCGTAATTTTCTGAAGTCAGTTATCTTGGCTTTAACATTTCCAAGTATACTTGATAAAATGGAAGAAACAATGATACACAATAAATTCTAGTACTTTCAACAAGAAACATCTCTTTAGTTAACAGGCGGAAGGTGAATGAAATTCACCAAATAAAGTTAATAGAACGCGTTAAGAGTGTCGCGTATAATTTATTATTCAAAGGAGCTAATGAGGGAAAAAATCCAAAGCGGATTTCGTAAAAATATCCCGAGTGCGGATGTCTATCTCTCTCAGAATTATTCACTCTTGCCGGGAATTGTTCGTGCATTATTCAACGGCCACTCTGTTAATATTCAGTACATCATGGTACTAAATTAACTTCAAATATATTCGTATACTGGCTTCGCTCTGGTTTCGTCTGAGTCTTTGAAACTGTGTGCTTGATAAAGTGACATGCACTTTCAATAGCGTTGTAACAACATTTTGCTTCCATTTAACGTTGTGCTTATTTTTCTATGCGATCTACTGATAATCATAATGAATTTTTGTTATGCTTTTTTTCTATGGAAATGATATAATGTTATGTGCATTATAGTGGCGCTTATAATAGCGTTGTAATTACTACCTAATTGATCTGTTTATACGAATTTTATCTTTTAAACTGACGCTGGATTTTGATCAATTAGAAAAAGACAAGCACATCATCCATTGCAATTCATGTTAAACCTACAGGTTTCCTACGGGTTTGTTTCAAGGAATCAATATTTCGTATTAAAACATTGCATTCCCAACATATTTTTCTTTAATCATTTTCTACGTAGACAAATTGAGTTTTCATTTGAAACTTCAGCGTATTTAGATTCACACTGTCCTCAATGCTAAATGAATTACCGACCACAGTACGCTTGGTTAGGCTGTTTGAATTATTCATGTGAATATTTACGACTTCTGTTCTAGTCAACTGTAAAAATATTCGCGTTTTTGCACGGTAAAGAAGTTTAGACTAAGCTCCTTCTGAATAGTAAAAATGTTTTTACTTTTATATAACTATAGACTGAATTAATAAATCGAAAATATTCACGGTTTCCTAGATATAAAACAATTTATTGCATTAGTCAAAATATAACATTTTGGACTAAACTTAAAGACGTCATAATAAAAATAACATTGTCGATTCTAGCTGCACCCATGGGATTGCATATTGCGACAATATTTTAAAGGTAAGTGACTGGTGGAGAGTGATGTCAAAGTCCCTTTAATGGTAATGTGAGTACTTTTATAAACTTTCATAAATTAGTTTTACAGCAATGGTTAGATAAATTCGTGTCTCATAAAAATCTATCTTTGCCACATTAAAATATAATAACTACCTGAAGTATAAAAGATTAAGCGACCATTTTAAGTAGAACCAGACAGCACTTATTTCGTAAAGTGCAGTTAATAACCGAGGGTTCTTATTAAACTGGCTGAGTGGAAGTCAAAGGTTTCCTGAGAGCTATTACTCATATGTCGAGCTTAAATTAGATGTTAAATCGCTGTCTACCTAAATACTGATGTGAGTGATATCTTGATCGCAATTTGGAGATAAAAATAACGGTTTTGAACGCCTTAATATCTTTAATGACATTCAAGTTTTGATTTATAGATAAAGTAGAATTAAATTATGGTATTTTAGTTTATTGAAGTGCGAAATGTACAAACTAATTATTGATTAATCAAACTAATCATAAATTGAACGCTCTAATTCTTTCTTATTTGAGTTAAGATAAATTGCAATTTTAATTGAGCTATAAGAGCTCCTCATTTTCTACTGCATATCATCGCGCAGAACAATTTTATTTAGCTACTGCCAACAAGATTTATTTTACCTCTGGATTTATCTCTGGATCGAAATTTATCCAATTCATGTCACTAGTAAAAACTTAATAAAGAAATAGATTGAATTACTTTCGCATTTATAAAGGTATGTATTATAATATATTTTGAGCGACTGGTTATTACTTGAGTATCACTATCGAGTGTTCTTGAGTTTGATCCCTATTAAAGCGAAGCATTGACCGAATACCTCAACAAGCGAGTAGAGACTAAAAAACAAAATATGATAATGTATAACTGCAAGTTGCTCAAGACCAGTCCAATATATTTTTAAGCTATTGCATAGCTGCTATCGCGGGGACCGAATCGAGAAATTCCGTAGGTAACGAAAAAAACCTCACGCTCCCCACTCCGACGGGCGGAGGTGTGGCTTGAAGGCATATCATGCAATAACTTTACCGCGGCAGTCCCCGAGTGCCACACGTCGTTTTGTTTTTTATGACTTGTAGAAGTTATCGGACAATATGCTGAACACACCATGTATACTTGTACTTGTACTGTATATAAATAGTAAACTTTTTCAACATATACTTATATACGAGTCTAATTCAAACTCCGATGATACGATAAATTCAAATAAAATTATTATATCTAATTGATTTCCTATGTTATATGAGATTGAAGTAGAAACCTTATAAATTCGTGTCGAATACAAATTTGTTTCAACGTAAAAAAATGTTATTGTATTTTTCCGATATCCTATTTCCCACTTTTGGTATGAAGCCCAGTATGGAATCGAATTTTTGTTTGCCTTTATACACGTGCCATAAAAAAGATATAAAATAATGTTGAACTTTGTTTTTCATATTCTTTATTTTGAATTTCAACACAAATTTAACATTTCATAACTGTATAAAAGTGCAGTAATAAATCGAGTCTGTATTAAAATTCCTCTCACTTCACTCAACCTGTTTTAAAGTACTCATAAATATTAAAAAATAAAAAGCTCTTCCAATTGAAGCGGCGACTGAAGCCTCTGAAACAGTGAGTCGCGACTTTAATAACATTATTTCACAAATTACGTGCCTCCTCACAACCCTTTAAAGAGGTCATTTATCTGCATTATGCTCGGTCACAACACGCCGCGTAAATTGAAGTTGATGTTGGTTGCATAAGTTTCGCCTTCATTCACTTTTGCGTTAGTCTATGATTGCTACAGAAATAGGCACTTTTGTAAATTATGTTTTCGTGGGGATTGGGCTTCTATCCTATGTTATTTCACAAATATTAATCCTAATATTCCTTCATCAGTCAACACAGAATCAGATAGAAGATTACTGGCATTAGAGAAGCATGTAAGATACAGAAACTTAATATTCTTTGGCGTAGAGGAACGGGAAAAATCTTATGAAGATTTGGAAAATTCTATTTTAAAAATAATCAACAAAGATTTGTCACTGAATTACGAAAACAGAGATCTAGATATGGTTAGACGTATGGGAAGTAAAAAAGAAAATAAAATAAGACCAATAATAGTTTCATTTACAACCTTTGGCAAAAAGCTCGCAGTCTTAAAACATAAACATAATTTAAAAAACCACGGAATGTACATTAAACAAGACTATCCTCCACAAGTGTTAGACACGCGTAAAAAACTACAAGAACAGCTAGCAAAAGAAAAAGAGAAGGGAAACACTGCTTATATTCGACATGACAAACTAATAGTACATCCTCATAAGACCCCACAGCACCAGTTCAATAAAAATATGGAACAAAACAAACATAAAAAACGGGAACTAGAAATCACCCCACCAAATCCAAAACATAACATAGTTCCATCACAAAATACCGAACCATCAACATCTAAAGGTCATCTGGCTAAAAAGAACAAAGTAACAGGACATCAAAGTCAATTAAGCAATTTCTTCCATAAACAAAACAATCAAAATAATAATTCAGATACTGTACAATCTAGCTCAGACAACGAATAGCCAATATCCCTCCTCCAAAAGAAACAAACTAATGCCACCTATTCACCCACAAAATATATTTATAAACAAAATGATAAAATACAACACATCCCTCCCCCACAACGGCTTGTCACCGCGGGGGTAGTAGACTCTCACCCTCCAATAAAACAGAAATACTATATAGCCACATTTAATCTAAGATCATTAGCTAATGAAACAAGAATACTAGAACTTGAATTTGCTTTGTCGTCAATTAATTGGGACATACTCGGAATTTGCGAAGTTAGAAGGGAAGGGTTAAAAATTGAACAGAGAAGAAACTACGTTTTATATTACTACGGCATGATAAAAGGACAGAAAGGAATAGGATTTTTAGTCAAAAAAAGTTCAAATACAAAGGTTCAAGAGTTCCAACCTATATCAGACAGAGTTGCAATTCTACATGTAGATATATACCACACTTCCTTCTCTCTTATACAAGTCTACGCGCCGACTGAAAGCTGTAGCGAGACGGAATTAAAAAACTTCTACAATGACCTGGAAATAGCTATGGAGAAATGTTCGAATAAGATAATTTTAATGGGAGATATGAATGCTAAGATTGGTCAGACGCATTCATACGAACATCTTGTGATGGGCAGCTTTGGATATGGCAAGCGTAACAAAAGAGGACAAATGTTCATAAACTTCTGTTTGAGATATAAACTGAAAATAGTAAACACACTTTTTCAAAAACCTGAGAGACTTAGATGGACTTGGCTCGCCCCAAATGGAAGAACGAAAAATGAAATTGACTATATAGCTACTAACTGTCCTGGAATTATCGAAAACTACAACGTGCTTAGTAAATTTATACACCCAAGTGACCACCGAATCATAAGAATTACACTTAATCTTGGCAGAAGAAAAAAATTAACCCGAGCTCGTTTCAATAACACGAGTTCTTCAAATCTCAACTTCAATAAATTTAAAAACAATATTTTATCAGTCAATTTCACTAATGATAATAATAGTAGTGTTCAGGACTTTTACAACACCTTAATAAATGAAATAAAAAAATCACTTGAACCAAATACACAAATGCGCGAAAGAAGAATAGAAACTGTAATGACAGACGAAATAATTAACATGAAAAAAGAATTACACAGCCTTAGAAATACAGAAAACAAGACAAAAATAGAAAAAAAGAGAATTAGCCAACTTTACAAGACAATAAACAGAAAAATAAAAAACAATGATAAGGAATTTAGACTAAAGACCTTGGAGACCTTTTTGGAAAAGACAGGTGGAGTCAAAAAAGCATATAAATCACTTGAAATTAAAAAAGATTTACTGTCACAACTTACTCATCACTCAGGTTCCTCAGTCTTTAACCGAGCAGGTCTTCTAGATCTGGCCACACAGTACTACAGAGACTTGTACAAAACTAAGGTTATACCAACGAAGTTTGATTCGCACACTACTTACTTGAATAACGACCCAATACCTATATTTTTGAACGAAGAAGTGGAACATGCAATTAAAAATCTAAAATCTGACAAGAGTCCCGGTGCAGATGGAGTTACTAATGAGATGATAAAAGCAGGTTCTTATATGATGGTTAAGACACTAACAAATTTATTCAATCTGATCCTCTCACAAAATGTAATACCAAATCAGTGGAAGGAATCTGAAATAGTTTTAATATATAAAAAAGGAAGTCCAAAATTAATATCTAACTATAGACCAATAAGCCTAATATCATGTCTGTATAAAGTTTTCGCATCTACCCTATTACGACGCATAAGCCATACAATAGATGAGAGCCAACCGGTAGAGCAAGCTGGATTTATGTCAAAATTCTCTACAGTAGATCATATATTTACATTAAAAATAGTTATTGAGAAATGCGTGGAATACAACAGACCCCTATACATATTATTCATAGACTACTCAAAAGCGTTTGACTCAATATTTCATGACTCGATATGGGAAGCTCTTCAAGCACAGGGTTTAGAGGCTGGCTACATCAATCTTCTTAAAGAAATATATACAAAAAACTATGCAAGAATAAAACTGGACAAGAATGGTTCACCATTTCCAATAGAACGTGGTGTTAAACAAGGAGACCCACTCTCACCGAAATTATTCATTGCAGTACTCGAAAACATCTTTAGGAAACTAGATTGGACAGACAAAGGCTTAAGGATAAATGGAAAATACTTGTCCCACTTACGGTTCGCAGATGATATAGTGTTACTATCAGAATGTCCAATTCAACTTCAGTCAATGTTAACCAGCCTCAGTGAACATAGCAGAAATGCAGGATTGGAAATTAACTATGACAAAACACAAATTATGACAAATAGACAAAAAACACCTTTATATGTAGACACAAAAGAACTGAAATACACAGATGAGTACATATATCTGGGTCACCTTATCTCGTTTAAGTCCTGCACAGAGAGAGAGATATCAAGAAGAATAACAATGACATGGAACAAGTACTGGTCTATGAAAGACATATTTAAAGGACCGATACCAGTACGGTTGAAGACGAAGGCCATGAACAGCTGCTTGTTACCTTGTCTTACTTACGCATGCCAAACTTGGTCGCTGACCAAAAAATCTCTTAACCAATTAAGAGTTTGCCAACGAGGAATTGAAAGAAGCTACATGAATATACGGTTAAAAGACCATATAAAAAATACATCCATAAGGAAAGCAACAAAAGCGTATGACGTCGGTAATCATGTTCTTCGATTAAAATGGAGATGGGCAGGACACAACCAAAGGCAAAAAGATGAAAGATGGTCAACGATCATCACAAACTGGTTTTTAGCGGACAGGAGCCGAAAAAGAGGCAGACCCAATAAAAGATGGCAAGATGACATTGTCGATGTAGCGGGGAATCAATGGGTAAAACTGGCTAACGATAGACAGAAATGGAAAATTTTGGAGGAGGCTTTCACCGCACAAAGCGGTCCTTACTTTAATTAAGAAAATAGGATAAGTACTAACATAGAATAGCAACAATGTTACTAACAATTAACATATTATATACTAGTTTTAAGATTTTACAAATTATTATATAAAGTAGTTATTAAGTATTAAGTTAAATTGTAAAACATTTTTTGTAAAAGTAAGGAAATAAAAGCTTATATTATTATATTATTATTATTATTCCTTCATCAGTGTCATGACATATGAACGCGAAAAAATGACTCAATAAGTAATTAATCGTAAGGTTTTGGAAATTATCTGATATTTTAATCTAAACTAATTCCAATTTTTACCTTCAACTCTATCAATCATAAAAGTAGTATAATTTAGACGCAATTTTCGGAAGATTCTTGCTATAAAGTCTATTTTAGTAAAATACAAATAACTTTAATTTTGAATACGGATATTTTATGACGAGGAAGTTTATTGAAAATGAACACAGTGATACGATAAGGTTATAATAATATGTTTTTCATAATATTCATTCAAATGTATGAACTTTACACAACTCTTAAAATAGTTAAGTGCTCAATTTTATAAGTATGTAACATTTTATCAGCATTGTGATTTTATACAATCTCGTACAACCTTTAATGGAGGTAATTAAGTGCTGTAAATGTTCTCTGATTTCACCTGCACTGTAACACTATCTTACGTTAAGCACTATCCATTAAATTTATTAGTTTATTTTATGATTTTTGTATGAAAAATGACCTTTGTTGTTTGTATTTCATTAAGTGTCGTTACAACTTACAGGCATATAGATAATAATATAATCTTTACTAATATTATAAAGCTGAAGAGTTTGTTTGTTTGTTTGAACGCCCTAATCTCGGGAACTACTGGTCCGTTTTGAAAAATTCTTTCGGTGTTAGATAGATATCGAGGAACGTTATAGGCTATAATATATCATCACGCTACGACCAACAGGAGTGGAGCCACGGGGGTGAAACCGCGTGGAGCAGCTAGTATTTAATATAATTTGAATTAATGTACTCTTTGTAAATATAAAATCATAAAAAGTTGTTTTACTAGTCATATAATCAAAATTCGCACTTATTTTGTAAATTATATATTTTCACAGGCAGATCTGTATATCGTTATATTTTTTAAATTACATTAATCGATGTATTTACCGGGGTAGGTAATGCACCTTTTTATTTGCATTGATGTTTAAATTAATTGGCATTGCTGTGATAAGGGATGTGAAAATGAAAGTTTTCGTTGGTATTCTTTAAAGTGGGTTAAACATTATTTTATTCCCTAACTCTCTAAGGATTACTTAGATATAAACCACAGGTGAGGTGTAAAACAATAAGCTTCCGTCATTTGACTATAGAATTAAATTAATATTCATACCTTCTTCTTAATGGCCATCGTTAATACCCTAGCAATTTCCTTGTTTAAACGCAATAGTTTGCAAATTTTAAATGTTCCGTAAATGCCTGTTAAAACAGGCCTTCGAGCAAGTTTATAATTAATGTAGCAAATGTGTAGCATTAAATGCAGATTGTATGTGAATGCTTGATTTGTTTCCTTAATTTTACATCATTTATTTGATACTTATGTAAGCAAGCCATATTGTTTATATTTTCATTGTTTATTTTATCTAAGTAAATTAATCATTAAGAACGTTATCAGTAACTATATAAGACATTGTATATCGTAATATTATATTGAATAAGTACATCGCATTTGTGTAATCTCAACAGTTAAATCTTGCGTAAATAAATGAGTATAGAAACGAATAGGTACCAACATTTAAACATGTATAGAATATCAGAAGATGAATATTGGAATATACTCTCATTATTTGCACGGCACGCTTGAAACTCGACAGCATTCATAATTTTAAAACGTCATATGCACGTTATTAAAGTACCATTCGAGTCCATACCTTTGCTATATATTGACTTGGCTGTATGGATGATTGAGTTTCAATGTATTATCATATTGGATTTACAAAGAATCAGTCCTTTTGTGAAGTGTTGCGCGGGAAGTGTGAACATTTATTGTGTTGGTGTAGCGTAGCGTAGCGTGGGGTAGATTAATATTTTTTAAATCAACAGATTAAACAATAGATTAATGGATTCATTAATATTTAAGAATTTCTCTTTGGAAATTGCTTTGGCGTTATGTTTTTAGTTTTTCACTTTTGGAAGAAAATTATATTAAGAGAAAATGAATTATTAAAACTTTATTCTATTAGATAAATAACGGAATAAATAAGAATTAATAAAAATAAAATAAAATACACAGTATTTAAGTTAAACAACGTCCCACCATATCTCGTATCAAGCAATTTGTGCGCTCTGTACTTGAATAATTGGCTGCACTACAAATTATCATTTAACATCGCTAATTGCTGAAACTAATTAACCCATGCCTTTGATACGCAGTTAAGCTAAGGTCTAATGTATCAAAGGGAGACAATTAAACAGACAACGAATTCCAAAGTAGAAGCACGTAATCGATTGCCGAGTGTACAAACAAACTGGAATCGATCAATCGTGCTTGCGATTTTAGATTTAGAAGAGTTATAGTATGAGAGTGATAATGAAATCGAATGGTTGCTTATATTCCCAAAGATTTTGAATTTCGCTACGGATACGTTCCTGAAGAACTCGGTCGAATGAATTAAATCTGAAAATAGGGAAATATTTCCGATAAATTCATAATTATACATCATTTCATTAGAGTTAGTAATCGAGTCTTTGATGAAAAGGTCTGCTTTTCAGTTTTGTGTCTGTCGCAAACATCGCAAATATTAATTTATATTATTACTAGGTTTCCGCCCGCGGCTTCGCCCGCGCAGTCAAAGAAAAACCCGCATAGTTCCCGTTCCCGTGGGATTTCCGGGATTGCGTCATTTTCCCGGGTTAAAAAGTAGCCTATGTCCTTTTTCGGGTATCAAAATATCTCCATACCAAATTTTTTGAAAATTGGTTCAGTAGTTTAGGCGTGATTGAGTAACAGACAGACAGAAAGACAGAGTTACTTTCGCATTTATAATATTAGTATGGATTTTAATTTCAATAGCAAAATATACGACAGTCAACTATTTTTGCTCTACATGCTATCAATTAACAGTCATTGCTTTTTGTTTTATAGTTTTAAATCTTTAATTTCTAAATGTTTGTAAAATTAAATGAAGCTCTTTCCTACTTTGCATTTTGAATAACCCGCGCATTGCCCTAGGGCCTAGACGTTTTACTTTAAAGTATTTAATCTGTGGCGACAGCACTGTTAATTTTTGGTTCATTCTATTATCTATAAGACTCTCCAGTCTTGTACATTGAAAAAGCAACGTGGTTTTATTTTATAGAAAGATATTTCTGATTAAATTGGTACAGAAATTTAGAATAGATTTTTCATTTTATAATGACGAAACAAAATTGTTTTATTGTTAAGTTTGTAAAATGTATTCAGGTGTACATTAAAGTATTTTTCATTCATTCATTCATTCAAAAATCCTTATTAAACTAGCAACTGAAAATTTTCAGTTGCTACGACAGTGCTACGAAGATCGTAGAAACATATTTTTACTTGGTTTATACTATTATCACAGCTATTATAGTATTTTATTTTATACGTATAGATAAATTGATATTTTCAACGCCGCTTCAGAATTATTCGTATTATTTTGTTTTAATTCAGAATTTGGGGTGTATCTAATTGTAAAACGATAAAAGAATATTAATGGAAGAGTGGACATTCACATGCCCGTTGGGTGAATTAGCAAAGGTTCTTCTTTATATTATTTGTTATTCATTTTATTTTTTATCTGTTGTTGTATTGTATTAATTTTATCTTATTTCGTAGATTGAAAGTCAATTTGTTTAAGTTGTTAGGAGTGTGTTTGTACTTGTATAGAATTATACCTAGTGTTAGTCAGTACCGCATTGGGTTTATCCTGTAAA
Organism: Colias croceus; assembly: GCF_905220415.1. Classification (NCBI taxonomy): domain Eukaryota; kingdom Metazoa; phylum Arthropoda; class Insecta; order Lepidoptera; family Pieridae; genus Colias; species Colias croceus. The sequence continues at coordinate 9,226,932 of NC_059541.1, read as the reverse complement.
GGTAATTGATTTATGTAATAATAAATAAATAAATAAAATAAATAAATAAAATAAATTTTTAACCATAAAAAAACTATAGCATCTTCCTGAGCCTTTTTCTTATAAACGTACTAATAATAATTAAGTAGCTGGTATTATGTTCCTTCGTACAAGGTAAGTATGAATCCGTAACATTCATCCTCATTTCATGTTACCTATCCTATTATTTTTCTGGAACCTTTGCTTTTGGCGATGTATGTAAGCTACGAAACAGAAAAATTGATTGTTTATTTTCTTCTTTAGTCACAAATTGCTGTCCTTTTAGAATGAAATTGAAGATCTTTGTCTATTTAAATTAGCTCATAGTCGAATAACATATCTTACGTTTAGTATTATATAATACTAGATTTCCACCCGCGGCTTCGCCCGCGTTTTCAAAGGAACACCCGCATAGTTGCCGTTCCATTTGATTTCCGGGATAAAACCTATCCTATGTGTTAATCCAAGTTACCCTCTATATGTGTGCTAATTTGTGTCTAAATTTCATTGTAATCGGTTCAGTAGTATTTGCGTGAAAGAGTAACAAACACTTACAAACTTTCACATTTATAATATTAGTAGGATAGGATATTGAAGTATCCCTTGTAATGGAAATAAAAAATAAATGCTTTGTAATCGTAAATAAAAATTATTAAATGTTTCTATAAAATACCCACAAAGGTATGTTCAACTATAAAATGTTTGTGCTACGCATTGTTATATATTATGTATAATGCAAAGAAAATATCCCTTTTATATGTTACAAAGAAAGGATCAAGTCACAATCGCCTACGGGATGAATACAACGTAACCTTTGAATGATATTCATACGAATTCAAATTGAATGTAGGATCAGTGATTCAATATAATTTCTATCCCTTGAAAATATTATTCTAGCATTTTTCAATCAGAATATGGATAATATGGGATTTTTTTCGAAGTGCTATCGGAATGTAATATACAGCCATTCTCTGATCTTGGCTTATCATTTTGTAACACTTATTTTGTTTATATTATTATATTTCTTATGTATTAAATAAATATTTCAGGACAATTTTCACACACGGCACGATCTGATCCCATGCTAAGCTTTCGCTTGTGTTATAGAAACCAGATGGCTGATAAACATACACATATAATTTTTAAATAAATACTTATATAGATATTTAACACCCACACACAGAGTAAACATCTATGTTCATCACACAAATATTTGCCTCGGGTGGGAATGGAACCTACGACCTCTGTCTTGGAAGACAGGGCCATTGCCAACCAAACCAACCTTTCAGTCAGTATTGAGATGGTCTATGTAATTATGTATATTATATCTGAGGTATAATAAGTTCTGAAAAAAAAATCCTTATTATGTGTCTAATATATTTTACTATAGATTAGTTAGATTTGATTTACTCGACTTATGAAATTGGTATATTCCACTTCAATTAAATAAAGCCAATTAACAAACCGAATCAAGTTCTATTTCAGGCTTATATTATCATCATAATTCAGTTATAATTTAATGTTACGATATTAATACTATATCAAATATAATATTATTGTAAATACTTCAAAATAATTTAGCAGACTACCATATCTTGTAAAACTTTTAAATGTATCAATTAGTTTAACACTATCAAATTTAAGTTCGAGAACGAACTTTGGCCACACTTACAAACTAAATAGAATTCATCTTACTAATCCAAGTAATTTCTTATGTTATACAAACAATATTTAAATTAACGTTTTTAACTATTTATAACTAATACATAACCTTTTTTAATAATTTACTTTAGCAAAAAACTTAACAGATAAATATGACATAGGGTCAATCCTAAAAAATCTTCGTCATTTTCGTTTGCATATAAACAAATTAGTTTATAACCCCTGCCCCAGAGGTAACAACAAAGATACGGTTCATAAATCTAGTGAGGTCAATTTATATCTCCCATGTTACCAATATATTAACTGCCCCGGGTGAGCTGTTACAACTCAGTGATAAAATGCGGTTAAAAGCAAAACTATATGTTACGGGATACGACGTCATTTATATTTCAACATTTAACTCTAAACAAACGCTAGTTTTAACTTTTGCAACAGAAACTTCTAATCAACTTTCATTTAGTTGAATGGGAAGAGTGATGACGGTGGAACAAAGAACGTATAATTGTGTAGCTTGCAATATAAAATATAATTGTTGTTCATTCTAGACTCCAATTGCAGAAGCTTGAGAATATATTGACCAAAAAAAGTGGGATCTGTTTTAGTAAGGTAAGTGAGTGAGGAAAAATATAATAAGAACGTACTTGAAAAGTGTTTTATAATAATGTAAGCCAGTTAATTATGCAAATATTGCACTTAGCACGGCAGAACATTATAATATATTTTTGTAGAAGTGGATAGAAAGTTGAAATTGCAAAAATAAACAAGCGTCTTGTGGAATGAAAGCCAAGAAAATAAAACTAGGAACAAGAAGAAGCATTATGGTAGCTATTTAACGATATACTCGTACTGAGAAACCAGATTCTGTTTTACAACTAGAGCACGTTTAAAGCACCTGCCTTCCGCTTGTAATCTGCATGCATAATGCTCAAATAAACTTCGTAGACGTAGGAAAAAACGTTAAGTAGGTAAATATACTAGTGAGTTAACTTTGTCTATGATATTTTTATAAGGAAACGTTACAGTGTTTATTTAACGAAGTAATACAATATACAGAATAGATAGGTATATGAAATAAATTAATATCTAATTTTCATTTCAATCATTGGCATAAATACGAAAAAATCAGTCAGTCCTTCTGTTAGTCATGCTATATGGTAGACATTTGAAAAGTCTCTAATTTTTTATATACTCAGATAATAACATTGATATTAAATAGCAAAATTAAACGACAGAGAAATAAATGTAAGCTAAGCCAGCTATTTCTGAGTGCAGCGAGTTGTTTCAACTAAGCCAGTTACGATTGGCTTAAACTAAAACTGTCCTTCTTTATACAGTAAGAACTTGGTAGCACAAATATATAAGCTTTTACACGTTTTATAGGTTAAGAAAGTACGTCTTTAAATTATGGAAGGTTAGGTAAGGTAGTTCTGTGAGCTACTGACTTCGAATGGTTATAGCAACGAAACTATTGCATGCAGTCTTGTGTTAAAGATGCGTATTTTAATATTTGTGAGCAAGGATTTGTAAGTAGTTAAGAATTTAATAAACTGTATTCATATTTTAAGGAGTCCAAACCGAGACGATCATATACGAATTTTTAAAAAGATTTGTTCGATAAATAAATGTTTTATTCTTATATATGAGAATAGAGAACCACGAAAAGGAACAATCGAATACCTTATACCCGTAATATTAATACAGAAGTATTTTTGTAAAGACTGATAGGTTTTACCTGATTTCAATAAATTTAAAAATATGCATATTTCAGAGACGTTTATCTCTATAGATTATCTTTTGTTGCAAATATAAATCTTTAAGTGAATTATGGCTATAAAAATATGGAGAGCGAGGTTGCTTGCACGCAATATTGTGAAGTGCCAGCATGTTGTGAAATAAAATAATGCGAGGAGAAGAAAATCACTAGTTCTTTAGCGGCTAAAGTGTAAATAAAAATGGTATCAACTCTTTCAAACTTCCATCGAAAGCTGTGTTATGATATTGTTTCCTTTAAGGGAAAGGACTTATACCAATAGACTTATTCCTTTATGGGATAATCCCACACGCTATAGAATTAAAAGGGTAAATGTTTTTGTTCACCGAGATCCATTCGTCTTCATCTGCTGAAGTGCGCGGACAGAAAGATTGACGACAGTAATTGTATATGTAAGAACTAAAAAGAAATTCTTTGTGTCGCTTCTAAGTTCCGAAATAATGAAGCTTCATGAGGATAAAAAATTGCTTGATAGTGAAACAATCTTTTAACTGTTTTTTCATAGTATAATTGAAAACTTCTTTAAATTGTTGGTAGTATTTGAATACCTAACATTGTTTCTTTAAATCCTTGTTTTTCTCACTTGTAATGCTTGATTGAACTGCTAATCGAGTACCTTATTATTGGCGTACTTAATTATTAATTATTGTATAATTAGCTGTAAGGTACCTTTTTATAAATAAATAAAATAAATAATAAATTATGTGCTAAATATAAGCTAAATATAAGCTAATGAAAAGAGTTGGTTGTAGCTTTGAAAATGCAATCATTCACTGAAATCTCACGTTAAAATCTTGCCATTTAATTAAAATTGTGCGATAAATGTTTGCGATGAAACCGCGATTCTCTTTTAAATATTGTGCAAATGTACAGAAACCAGCTAATTGTTATTTAATTGCCACCAGAGAAACGGTTGAGAAATAAAATGAAAAATCTTAAGTTGATGACTTTCTACTGCAGCTTGGTACAGCTTTTTCTGAATGAAATATGGTACCAAGTGTTGGTCCAGAATCTCTCAAAATCTTGTAAATTTTTCAGTTATGCAAAAATAATTGCCTTGTTGAAGTCAATGTTTAACTTTCATTAAATAAATTTTTGTTTCTTTTGTTCTGTGAGAAAATCCATAAGAAGCACGAGTAAAAACTTTACACATTTTTTACAATTAATATTTTATAGATGTTTTACTTTTTTATGAACGACTAGCTGTGCCCCACGGTTTCACCTACATTGCTCCGCTTCTGTTGGTCTTAGCACGATGATATATAGCCTATAGCCTTTCTCGATAAATGGCCTATCTAACACCGAAAGAATTTTTCAAATCGGACTAATAGTTCATGAGATTAGCGCGTTCAAACAAACAAAACAACTCTTCAGCTTTATAATATTAGTATAGATACTTTATCAAACATAACAAATACTTACACTCAAGGTTATCCCGATCAATCTTATTCAGCATCCATTTGAAAACAATAAATAATACATAAGGAAGATCCCCTAATGAGGCCGAATAATCTAAGGTCAGGAAATTTGAGAAATATACCAAAACATTCTCAATAGAAACAGCAATCGACGGACTGACAGGGTGAAATGGGAAGAAAAATAATACGCCGATCCGAGTGCGATCCTTATATCATATTTCCGCTTTAGTAACGAGAAAGCCTAAAGTCTGGTGGATACGGTCGTAATGTTCGTGAAACTGAACACTTTCTCTTAGTCCATTAAGATAAATTATAGGTAATGTTGTGTATATAACGCAAGAAGAACGATTTGATTCGTAAGTTTTGAATAAATTATGGACTTTAGTGTATTGTATTCAATCATGTACTCATCACCATAAATACTGCGAATGCTTTTTCGGAATAGTCATATCCTTTAATTTTTATAACATAATTTAATATTAACATAAATGGTTAAAAATATGTTTGAGGTTCATTAAGACCTGCAGGTCTATATTGAACTTTAATAGCCAAAATAGTCTTCGATTCATCGCCCTTTAAAAAAGAACGACTACAAGTACTTCAAAACTACAATACCCATACATTCTGTTCACCAAAGAAAAGGTTTGTGTACAAGAAACGTCTCAACACGAGCCGGATAGCCGTATGGACCCAATATCCTAATGAAACCCGGCTCACGATATTGCTCTGCAGTCGAACTCGCAATATTAATACATATTGACGTATTTATATCAATCACGATATCGGTCGTAATATTTGAAACTGGCTACTGATACTGATATTATTGCAATTGTTGTATTAAAAAAAAATATTCGTACGATGCGTGGAAGTCATGTCAGTTTCAATAGTATAGTAGCAGAAGAAGATGCAATCGACTTACAGATACGAAGTAAATTAATAACTCAATTTCTAATCCAATACAAATTCGATAGGTATTAATTTAGAAAAAATATTGTGAAAGTTTTAAAGATATTGTAGCATTTATTTACAACTAGCTGTGCTACGCGGTTTTACCCGCAGTGCTCAGATCCTGCAGTTGGTCTTAGCGAAATGATATTCCTCGGTAAATGGGCTATCTAACACGGAAATCATTTTTCAAATCGGACCAGTCGTTCCCGAAACTAGAGTGTTCAAACAAACAACTCTTCAGATTTATAATATTAGTAATTAGTATAGATGAAAAAAAGTTATTTTTTCTTCGACAACGAAAATTATCGTAAGAAATCTTTATTTTACTGTTCAAGAGCTATTATTTTGTTTAAAGTTATAAGAACAAAAACGCTTAGCTTCTACGAGCTCGTAATGACGATTTATGGTTTATAATTTTTCTCTCTCTGCAGTTGAAGAGTTTAAATTGCTTACTCGAGACGTCTTATTAACTTTTCTTTGGCATTTATGAATGGCTGAAATAAGTGTTCATTTCTATGAATTTATATATATAAATAATTTAAACATATTTTACGGTTCGATGAATTTGGTTGTGCTCATTTATTAGTCATTAATTGCGTGTGTTTAAAATTGAGTTTCCAGTTGAAAGCTTATATTTTTTTAAGCTATCAAAAGTATTTGTTCTATATTTCAATCAAAAAGATCTATGTTAGCTTGAAAAATATTTAAAGTAAAATAATGTTTGATTGTTTATTAATTGTTGATGCTATGATTTTGACGATTTACACGCTAAATCTTTTTAATATACAAATAAATAATTATATTAATTTTCTTCATCTTTTGAATATATTTGATAAGAAATCTTATTAAAACAATGATAATCTTTGTAAAGTTATTAAGCTCTTTTTCATTGAAACTAAAATATTCATCTTATAAATTATAAATTAAAAAATTAATTATTAATTATTAATAAATTTATTCTTCTTATAAATTTACATCTTTTAAATCTCAAAGAAAAAAGTAAATATAATATACACAATTGTATCGAGAAACTATATTCCATCCCCGTATCCCGTGACCCGACTTGTATTCGTAATTAATTAATTGTGTAAGTAATTAGAATTACTTAGGCTTCGCAAGTGTTTAAGAACGATTAGAGGGTATTATGGCGAAGTTGTTGTTTTCGATTGTTGTTGAGTGGTGCGTGACTCGACAACAAACACGCCTTTGTTGGAGGGTTGGTTAAGGTTTGTGCACACCTCGTAAAATTTCTTAGCATGTTGTACTTAAGTTCAATAGGTTAATTCAAGAATTTATAAATATGTTTATGAAAAGGGAATATTAATCCCCTATAATTTTTATATTGCCCAAAACTCCAAACCTGATGGAATTTGGCTAATGCATGAGCGTAAAATCTCTGTTTCTCTAGTTCGTTTCCCGATGGGACAAACAAAAAATCAAACAAAATAAATATAAATATCAAACAAAAAACAATTCTCGGTCTGGTAGGCTTCAGAACGTTAATCACCTATTTATTTGTAAAGAAAATTGATCACTGAAACAGTTGTCAAATGCTACCCCATACCACTGCAACACGGAATTTCACTAAGCATTGGTAATCAACTTAATAAACAGAGGTACTTTAAATTCTTCTAGAACACGTATTAAACACAGACTTTCCCAGTCGTAAGTAACACTCAAAAGTAAACCACCGAAAGAACTTTTATTTACATCCATTCGACCGTTACGATACGTCTCACTTCGGTCAAATGACTGTAGTGAATGAAAATTTATTCAATAGAAACTTTTTACATAAAATACACACCTACGTTCCTGTCAGAACTAAAAACGAAAGAATAGCACCTACATAAAACGAATTTCTATTATATATTTTATAATGAAAGGTAGTCGGTACTTTGCATTATGTACTTTTTTTATTATTTTCTGCACTGACGGTCTCAATACCGATTAACTATTTAGATGGTGTTAGTCGAGTGTAAATGAAATACCTATCTATAAAAATAAAATTAAAGTGGAGTGGATTTAATCAATAAGAAATATTATAATCTGTATTTAATAACAGTTACGCAACTGACTCAATAAACAAAATAATAACAAGCATAGTCGTTGTTCATTTTAGCAAAAATATATGAAAAAATTCCTTCGGAAAGTGTCAGTGTCTGTTGATTTCAAAATTGGAATAGTTCCCAGTTTTGAAGTTTAGCCCAACAGTGACGGGTAAAGTAATCAACTCCAGTTTTTGTAAGCGCTTCGAGTGGCGAATGTAGAAATTACAAACACTTTTGCTATTCCAATGAAATACGAATGTATAAAGTGCGATACAGTCTTTGCTTAATATTTAACGGACTTTGAGAACTGCTTTTATTGAAATACTGGCTGCTTGTCGTGGAATAGTTACATTTCCGAAAGGAAAACTGCATTGGTGCTCATCTTTTTTAATGATAGTGGTTAATGTATCATAATATATCTTTTATTTACTATTGGAAAAAGCTTAACACTAAAACTAATTAATTCTTATTATACTTATCTAGTGAATATTATCAGGATAATTATTTTTATTATTTAAAAGTAAGGGACTATCCATATAAAATAAGATGTATAGTCTCTTCTAAAGATGTACAGCGTCTTTTATTTTTAAAGAAATAATAATTAGCTAGTGTATACGCAGCTTTAATAATCTTAGTAAAGGTGCGTAAATGTAATTAATGAGATTAATTGAAATTTGTTTGCCATTGTTGGTAACGTATAAAAATATTTAATTTGAAAGACTCACTCGGAGTGAGAAAAAAAGAAAACAAATAAGAACAACACTGAGTCTGCAACACACATCAAATAATATAAAATAGATACTTATACAAAAAGTTATAGAAAATATATAAACAGATCCATAACAGTTGAACAATTAAATCGGAATTGTTATGCAAAGCTATTATGAAAATCGACTTGAAAACAACGAAAGAAGTTTCTTATGCGGAAATCATTAGGATTAATGTACTGAAGACACTTCGGATTGTTACGGAATTCCCTTTTAGACCGGCGCAAAACTGTAAATAATTGCTTTGGACTTGAATCGTAACAAAAATAGTCTAGAACGATTGATAAATATAGACTGTTCGTAGAATAGACTAAATTTTACGATATCTGAAAGATTTTGTGAGATTTAAACTCAATAGTTTTTTTACGAAAGAACATCTAAAAATTATTTTTTTAAAGTGAAACTTTTTTAGGCGATTCGAGAATAATATTAATTAAAGGTCGCGTCATGGCAATACCGTCACGTCATGGAGTAAGGCGACGATTTTAGTATCTTTGAATCTTGCCAGAGAAGTTTCACTTCTGACACGTGTGCTCGGAACACACGCTCTTTTTATAAATATTACTTACCATGATTTAGCACTTAACATTGCTTGTAAGTTTTTTGAAAGCAGAAGAAGAGTTTGTTGTGAGTTTAAGACTTCGTAATATAATTTTCATGAATCTCGTAATTGTACACGCGTTGTTCGTCGAAACAAAGTCTGAATAGTAGAAGAGACAAATCGGATTATCCTAATAAATTAAAAGTAAAAACCAATTTTTCTCGTTAATCTTATAATGAATTGTTTGGACTCTTATGAGACCCTGCAGATACCTTAATTTGTCGTAGTGAGCTATAAACATATATAAAACTTACTTTTAAAAGTTCCAATAATTATTAATCACTAATTTAAAACACCATTTATTCAATCAGCCTCATTTCGAAAACTTGCTTTATTTTTAAGTTCTGTAGAGCATTTAAATTTAATCAACTTAATTATCCTTTCCTTATCATTTTAATAATCCTTTCCTTTACTTTATCTTCTACAATCATGTCCTATTACTTCGTTAGTGTAGTGAACATAGTAGAAACTAGCAACTATTTGAGAAAACGGGAGACAACTCGTGTTTCTGAGATTCAAGTCGTACCTACACACGTGTACGCGGGCTTGTATGTATAGTCGTCTTAGCAATTGAGTATTTATATTTAGATTATTTTGACTTATGTTGGCTGTAACCTAACTCGGGATATTAATATAAATGGAAGTAGGAATATATTATAAACTATTCACCATACATTCGAGCATTTTATGTGGCTTTAGTATTTAATAATAACGCGCCCATCAACTATAAATCAACAAAAAAGGTTTTAGATCTATTTTTTCCTGATTTATAGTACGTAAGCATAAAGAATTAATGCTATGAGGAATTAATATAGTAGGTAATTTTATTTATTATTAATAAATAATAATAAATAAATTTAATAAAAAATGGACTCTACTATCGCCTGGTAATTATAAAAGAAATACAATTTTACACTCTCGCAAAACCGGTAAAAGCAGCAGATTAACTCAAACAGAACTTACTCTACAAACTTCCGAAGTTGAAGTTAAGGTGACTAGTGGAGCAAAACGCGAGTTTGCTGCTAAATTATAATGCTTTTAAGTATATGATTAACTGCAGTAAAAAATCTCAGATAAATATATGATATTCTTCAGGAGATAAACTAGTTCGATAGTGTGTTGAAAACACAATACAACTTATTTTACTCGATAGAAAAAAATCTCAAAGGTACCTCTAAAAAAATCTTTTGATGCTTAAAAACCATACTAAACTACATGCAATCATTCTGTTTTTTCGGCAAATAATTCTACAAGCAACATACTAATATAATACTGTGTTATTTTTTTAGTCCAATAAATAGATTTCGTGTAAATCGCAAATTCTTATTCCCAAACCAAAAACGTACGCATGTGTGCGTGAACGCCTGTGTACCGACACTACCGGCCGAGGCCCGTTCGTAATGATTCGCGTATGGCGTCGGGCTGCAGCTGTGGCGCGGCGTGTATGTGTGAGTGGAATGAAATGCTTGCTCAGGGCAGCGCCTTAATATGCGAACTTTAAACACAATTCTTAGAAAATTGAAATTTTAATGCTGTATTCAAGATATTTTTATTAATATTAGCAAACAAATTTCAGTCGGTTCTAGTGGCTTTTAATAATATAGACAGTCTTTTATATGTTTGTACGCATTATGTACCACAGATTATAAAATACTAAAGTATTTACTTTAAAATACTTTATACACACTTTCTTTAAAAATAATGTAAAAATGTTGTATGTTTGTAGTGCCTAAAGGTGAGTATCGACTTCGCGCTCCAAGAGATCGAACATTGGCGCGCGCTCCAGCCGCGTGAAATGGATACCAGTTTGGAACGCGCGCCAAAATGTTCGTTGGAGCGGTCGAACGCGGAGCGGTCCGTTCCGTCGGGTGTCGGTTTTTTACCGCGCATCAAACGTGGCGCGCGCGCCAATGGAGACGGGTTTGTCGTATTTTTTGTGTTTGTTGCGCTCCGAGTAATAATTATGGATAACCAAAGTTGCCGTAAATTAATTCAGCTATATGGTACGAAAGAAGTTTTGTGGAACAGTAAAATTTATTCGTATCATAATAAATCGCTTAGAGAAGATGCTTGGAGAGAAATCAGTAGTGAAATGGGAGTCCCTGTGCCGGAGTTAAAGAAAAAAATGCTGCTGGTGCTCGTACACGACTAGCTTCCGCCTTCCATGATGAACGGTCAAACACTGGAACAGTTGCCACGCGCGCCAGGCGCGCTTAGTTGATATACTTCAATTATTTGGAACGCGCTCCGCGGAACGCACTCTCGGCGCGGTCATTCATGGCGCGCGCGCCAGGAGCGCGAAGTCGATACCCAGCTTAACATGCTTTGCATGCATAGCAAACAAAATCAAAACATGTGTTTTTAATAATGTGATAATGTAAGTATACAGAGAACGTATTTTAAAGAAGTGCGTGCACGAAAATGTGGCAATACAAAGTGAAACAATTTCACCAATCAGCCAATTAGTTCACCAAACCACCAAACCATCCATTTATTAGCGGCGGCCGCAACGCGATGCGTTTTCCATTTATCTCTCCGTTCCATTAAACTTAATTCCTTAAGACGGACAATTAATTGAATTTGGATTTTCTTATACAGGATTTTTGTTAGTACAGTCACGTAGCCCTCGAATTCGGTTCCAACCGTTTCAATTTGCGCGGGTCCACTTTTAGTTATGTTTGCGTTTCTCTCCATCCTCTGCTAGTTCGGAATGTAGCGAGTTTGGACTTTGAACCTTTCTAGAATGTTTGTCTTGCTTCCCGCCCTTTTTGTTATCTACATCTTGGTATATGTCATTAGAGAGTAAACTGTAATGAAACAGGGTAACGCAATTAAGAGACAAAGATTTTCTAGCTCTGTTTACATATGAAGTAAATAATATTTGTAATTATTGGAGTTATTAAAATATTACCTCAAATACGTGTAGTACAATACACAGAATATTACGTCTGGATCTTCCAGTGTTATTAGTTACGAATAATAAATAATAACTGAAAAATGATTTTTTTAAGAATATTCTGTAGAATTTTTTATTTGATTACTTAAAATGCACTAGAGATAGCATTTCAATTACGACAAGGTACCTGCTTGACGTCAATCTTCCGTCGAGACGGTCCTTCGCTAAATTGAGTGGATTCTTATACTTCAGCTAGCTTTATTACTGCTTTAAAAATATTTCCTTAATGTTTTTAGGTCAGTAGGCACTTAGCAAAAATATGGAAATTCACAGTACTTGTTATTTTTTTACTTATGTTGCCTGTTGTCAACTTTAAAAAGTATAACATAATCAAGCATTATTATCCGTTCTCTTGTTAATATTGCTTGTATTGTATTAAATTAAAAAAAAATATCTGTGGTATAGGTATATTATCTGTACGAAAATGATCAATCTTCAAACTTACATATTATCATTGTTTAGTGGAGATGTTTAGCCTTGGTTGAATAAACGTCTTTGAAATTGAAGGGAAGCAAGGACGGTATCTTGTATCACATACTCAAGTAAATATATATTTATCGAGGATTGCGCAGATTAGAGGAACGAAATTTGAACAATGTTTGTTTGATACACAAAATAGGTGGAATGTTTGAAAATGGTTGCTAATTACACGATCGTTTATAAAAAATATATGTATAAATTTGATTCGGTTTCTGAAAATATTAAAGGGTATATTCGTTTTAGGGCTGATTTTTCAATTATATTTATGTACTCATATCATTGTTATTAAAGATTATATTTCGCACTCAAGGACAAAGTATGATATTAAATTTTCACGTGCAAATATTATTTCTAGTAGGTATATCTTTATTAAAGTCAACCTCCCCAAATAAATGAACGTAACAATTTAATATGCCATACATCATTGCATTTTCAAAGGACCCTAAATTGTGCTCCCAAAAGTCAAAAGAGCAAAGCGTATTGAAATTGAGAGACATATATCACGCAAGGCGGCCAAAGGATAATTACATCGTCCTAAAATTTACGGCCTATTTTCCATGAAACGTGACTTTATATACGCCAATATTTTTCATAAATGCACGGTCATTGGATATGAAAGGACGTGTTGATGAAATGAATTATTCCCGCTCTATTTCAAAGGGAAACGGATGCTGGCTGTGACAGAAGAATATTTTGTTTATCGTATTGGATGTGGAATACAAAGGAGCTTTTGTGCAATATTCGATATAAATTATTATGGTTGTGCCTTCATAAGAAACATTTTTTTTAGTGTGCATTACTTAATTTTTGTAAATTGCCAGAATGAGAGATGCGTGTTTCATGTTTATAATTATTGTTAATCGAAGGTACGAACAAAAACTAAAGGGGCGGTATTTTGTAATGTTAGGAACATAATTTAAAATATTACTCTGAATAGTTATCGACCCATTTAAATTTCATAATTACTAGATAGTTCAATTGGTATAGTGATATTAAATTTAGGAAAACAAGAAATTAAAAGGCCACGAAAAGACGTTCATTTAAATATTATATTTTTCCAAATTAAGGACTCTACGTTCGAAAAAGTTCATTCTACGATTAAATCTAGAAAAACAAGAAATAAATACGTTTGTTATAAAATTCCGTTTTTTCCAAATGGACTCTACTTTCGAAAAAGCTCATTCTACCACAAAGAGCGAACTAAATCAAAATATATTCTATCGTTCTCACAAAAAATACCCTTTCAGAGAAAACAGATGTATACCCAGTAATAATTCAAGAATCAAGCAAGCCGCATGTAATTTATACTCTTAGCTGGTTCCACCAGAGAGGCGACTGTAACAGTAATAATTTATGGGACCGGTAGTAAGAAATGACTTTCGCAAGAAACCGTTGAAACATCAGCTCTTTTTTCCGAATTGAATTCATGAAATCAATTCTCATTTCTTTATTTTATACGATTTATGAACCAATAAACATTAAAATTTTCACTAAATCCAGAAAAAAAACAACAACAATAATTAAAGTATATGTATTTATATAAAAAACTCATTTCAAATAATTCCGTGGTCACTCCATTTGGTCGTATTTTCAGCGACTTCTAAATCTTAAAACATTGACTTCTTTCACGCCAAACCTTTTATCAATAATTTTCAAGGACTTTCCTTTGAATAACTTGACCTATTTCTTAAGAAAAGAAAATCAGTATCAACAAGGGTCAAATAATATATGCTGGACCTTCGTCATTCCAAACTTGGTGAAATATTAAAACTTTCACAAAAAATCTGTTCTCAATACCTTTTTTTTAATCTTCGCATACTAGCTCGTAGTTTCTTTCATTTATTTTATACTTCTGAATTGTCATTATTATCTAAGTTATAGATAGGAAAATACTAGCACCAACTATGAAATGATAATGTAGGTAAATGCTCTGCATTCAGATCGGGAATGTTAATGAAACCTTACTCAATTAAATATGGAAATGAAAAAGGTAAATAAATTGGGATATTATAAATGCATAATAAAATTTCGAAATAAATAGCAAATGAGCAAATGAGTTTGAAACACAATGATACATATCATTGTGTTTCAAACTCATTTGCATTTTTTTTGCATTTGCATTGTTATCTTAGCTACGACCGAGTAGACAACATTTTAAAAATTTATCATTTATAAAATGTCAGCGAAGGGCCTTGAATTCGATTCCATACAATCACCCGTTAGCTGAAAGCATCAAAAGATACTATTTGCTCTCCATGTTGTCCAACCACTTTAAATGAAATAACCAATATTTTCATGAAAGGCTTTACAGCTTATGTTCATATAGGTACATACATATTATGAAAACGTTATTTATTTTGTTGGTTTAATATATTATGTCGCTCCGTTGTTTTTGTTTAACAGGAAAGAATATTAGTTTTACGCGTGTATTTCATTTCGGTATTATTGCCTTTTTTAAGAGCTGATAAAAGTGAGACGTTTCACCCGTAAGATGCACGTTTACATATACAAATAGATGTACAAAATTGGAATTATACTTTATTTATTAAGAAATATTAATGTAAAACAGAAACTGAAACATGAAGGTATTCAATTAGATTTTTTTCCAGAAGCACTATTGAATCGTCATGACATAGTTTTACCATTTGTCACCGATTTGGAAAGCAGTTTCTACAGCGAAGAACCGGCAAAAAAACTCAACAGTTTCTTTGTAACATGTCAATCTTACATTTTAATTTAAATTGCATCCAAAAATTGACAGTTTAAACAAAGATAGGTATCATTTATTTTAAAATGAATTTCGCCCAAAACACGAGCATTGTTTGAACATAACAAAAACGTTGCATAAGTAATTTCATGGTATTCTAACGAAATATATTTGTCTGCGCATTAAACAGAAGGACTTGACATATTTTGGGTTGAAATCTAGCACAAAACTGCTTATGACATAATTGTTAGAGGTCTATTTATGTGATTTTCGAGAACGATACAAGAGAATTAAATTCATGATAAAGTTACCATTATAAGTACTTTGAGCTAGGCATTCTGCGTTTGTTGTTTTGATAACCTTGTTACAAATATGGGAGAGTGTTATTATTAAATTTAAAAATTGTAATGATTTGGGGAACTTATATTGTACTTACATTGTATATAGTAGCAATTTTTATATAGCTTAATCCAGTTGCATGCATCTTCATGTTTAAAAGGCTACGTAAGAAGACGAAACCAGACATTACACATTGTTAAGCCTAGAGAGAGATTGAAAACCTTACACTGCGAACATTGATTGACCAAGAGAACAGAGATTAGTAGTTGTATATGTGTAAAAGTTAGAGACTTTTAACTTAACTTTTCTGATATAATAAGGGCTAAACGCGCGTCTTCAAAAAAATTCCTTCAATTCCGATCTACTTATCGCTTGAATCAACAAAAAAGTGTACTTATGTAAATATATACAGTACCAATCGAACTAACACAAATTCAAATATTTGTATGTAATTCGAAAACAGTTGTACGTGTCACCCCAATCAAATATACCGGAAAACGCAAACAGAGCGTGTGGCGTGAGCGTGTACAAATTCAATTTGGTGTGATGGCGTCACCAATGAAATGTAGTTCTGTGTCAATATCCTATGGAATACGAGGCTTTCTGTGGATTACTTTATTCGATAGATTTTTTGTTAAAGAAATGTATATTGAGACCGAGGCTTCGCCCACGTTGTTTAAACTTGAAAAAAATGTATACTAAAACCGTCATGGAGTATTAAGTTATTTATTGGTGAAAACGTCTTTGGTAGAAACAATTCTGTTTCATTTTTTTATTTTATTGACAGTCAGTCAGACAGACACAATAATTTATTTGTTAAAAAAAGAAGGAGATGGATTATGCATACTCATAAAATAATCCTTCTTGTACTTAATTTTACAATCTGTGTGCTGTTATACTATTCAACAAATACATAATATCTTAGAGTATCGTAGGTACTACTCATTAAATATTTAGTACCTACGATACTTTTAGATACAAGTAACAATAAATCTAAGTTTAGTCACATAAAGACACATTTAAAAATTACATCTAGAAGGCATACAATTGTTGCTTCTAGTATATTGATTTGCGACGTGTTCAAAGCTAATCAAGGATCAAAGCTAAGCCTAGCTTGTCACTGGAAATCTGTGCTAACGAACCAAAGCTAATGCACTTCTAACGGTTAATAATGGCTTTATGAATGCGATGAACTGTAAACTATTCGAGGAATTAATAGTTGGGATAATTATTGGTAATTGAATTATAAAACTCATATCATCATCACTACATAGTATTTAAAACAAAGTCGCTTTCTCTGTCCCTATGTCCCCTTGTATGCTTAAATCTTTAAAACTACGCAACGGATTTTCATGCGGTTTTTTTGACGTGACAACGTCTTATAATTCGATAAAGCCGGCTGCACGCACGAAAAAACATGACTCATGCGGCGTTACCCCGCTCTGACTCATCTGAGGCGTTCCTTGTAAGGCTTGAAGTGCGAGCGAGAGCGCGGAACGAGCGACAAAGAAGCACAATCGGACGTTGTCACGTTCAACTATCGTCAGTAAACCGACTTTACAGACAAACAATTTTTTTAATAGATAGAGTGATTCACTGGGAAGGTTTTAGTACATAAATTATTAGGTTTGAGACAAAACGGACGAAGCCGCGGGCGATGAGCTAGGATCTATATAAACCACATGACGTAAATAAATCTAAGTTTAATTTCATGCAGTTTTTAATTACTTTTACATTATTTTAAATAGGTCCATAGCCTGTAAAACACGCTAGTTAGGTTTGTTATTTACATGTCTATAAAATTAAAATTTAACAAATTGCAATAATTGCGGTCGCAGAGTAAATATGCCTGATTAACATTTAAAAGTTATTTCTAATAATATGTATTTGTTACTCCTGAAATTTGGAATGTATTACGAAGTTTAAATAGGGTTAATATAATATTCGATATTGCGTGAATAGGATGGATTACGATAAACAAAAATCTGAATTAATATTTGATGTAATTTACCACCAAAATATATTTAGCCATTTTCTCATTTCACGAAACAAATGAATAAAATTATTTTCGTCACGTTCTGTAAATACATTATCGAAGTATGATTTTATTTATAATTCAGTTTCTCGTTAATAAAACGAGTGCTTTCGAACGATTTCAAGATGAAAGACATCTTCGCTAATAGCACCCAAATTTTTATGAAGATTCTCGGGAACGGCCCATTTCTTATTACCGAGTCCTTGGATCTTTTGATATTATATTTATGGTACCTTCGTTGTAATACCTGGTGTTTTATTCATTATACTCCGATTAATGTAATGAAGGACAACCAGGTTCAGGTACACTGTTAATATAAATTTATAAATAATACACTTTTAATGTCAAAGATATATTCAGACTGTGTACTACTGTGATAAGTAAATAACATTGTATCATTCATACAATGTTGTTTACTTATCGTATGATACCATGAAATAATGTATCTTCGGTTGTTTCATAATTTCGTTCGTTTTAATTGTGCTCAATTTTTGTTAATAAAACTCAAATTTCTCTACTATGCGGGACAGATGTAAAGCAAAAAATTATATTTTAAGATAGATTTCCTTAGCAGCATAACTTTCATAGTCCCTACGGATATAAATCTGGTATAGCTCATTTACGCAACTCCCCACTAAGCCCTAGGAAAGCTAAAAGCGATAAAAAATCTCATAAACTCAATCGTACCTTAGGCCATTCCTTTCACACCAAAAAAACAGCTCATGTATTGATACGTATATAAAGCCAATGTCACAAAGAGAACGATCCCCACTTATGTATTCACATAAATTCTTCCATATTGACACGAGACGCCCCAACATCGTCGATCCTCGTTTTCTTTGTTGACTACCCGCCAAATATTATGAAAATATTCTAGCCGTATTTTAAGCGGACTGGAGAGAACGTTCTGGAAAGTTTGATGAACACTTTAAGTAAGTATGCTATATGATGACGTGAATATTAAAGCATGATGCATAACTACTAAGAAGCATAATATTATGTAGTAGTTGCCTCTTAAATCTTTTAGTAACTCAATTTTTCAGGTCAATAAAAATAATTTTTATTTAACAAATTTCATCAGAAATCAAAGAAAATTAGACTCGTACGTAAATACCTATCGTGATAGGTAGAAAAAGTCGTGCACTCCAAATGACTAGGCAGTATCTCTATTCTATACGCCCTTTATACGCCCTTCCTTCCTTTTGCGTTGTTTTTGCTAAAACAAAACTTTCGCCTTTTAGAAATCAATACATATCAGTTACTATCGCATACAATAACATTAATAACAATATATAGTTTAACTAGCTTACCAACCGCGGCTTCGCCCGCTTTATCCCAAACCTAATAAATTATACACTAAAACCTTCCTATTGAATGACCATGTATAAAAAAACCGCATCAAAATCCGTTCCGTAGTTTTAAAGATTTAAGCATACAAAGGGACATAGGGACAGAAAAAGCGACTTTGTTTTATACTATGTAGTGATTTAACGTGTCGAATAACATAGTAACATTAAACGTTACTTAAATACAAGCCCATCAATTAATCACTTATATGTAATCAAACTTCAAAGCTCTCGACCGAACTCGAAACCAAAACGAGAACGCTATACAAATATGAAGTTTCGACATTCATACAATCACAGCACGTGTTACAAGTTACTACCCCGCTAACGAGATGTGCCCAACCAAAACTTTAGATGTGCTTTAGATTAATGACTGTTGTTCCTGATGTTTTGGCCTCTTTCCAATGTACCTACTTTATTAACAAAACCTTTATGTTTTTTTAGTATTGTGATGATAATATTCGGTTCTTGGGATATAGGAGGTAGATGCATTTTACAGCATTTGTAAACAAACGTTTGGTAAACTGTTTGACTAGGGGTTAAAAAGTCAGATTCAATCCTGAATCACTAATATATTTTAACAAAAGATTAAGCTAAAAGGATGATATTTAAAGGAGCAAATATTTATGTGAAAATATTACATACTTACGAGTGAAAAGCAAACATTTTAATAATGTTTATAAATACTACAAAATTTTTCTAAAGTAACAATTTTGTAAACATACTACATTGTAATAGAAGAGCTAATGTATTAACATCGTAGAGACGTTAGTGCCATTATTTATTCTGTGTTGGGATGCAATATTATTATCATAAACTATTAACTTTGTTTCAACTTATTACGGACCTTACTTGTTTTACTCTCCGTATCAAATATGTATATTGTATAACCTGAGAAATAATTATTTTAACCCTGAATCGTGATTGTATTCGACTAAAATTTTACTACTACTGCTTACTAAAATCTAACGTAAATAGGTAAATCGAAAAACCATTTTGACAGTACAAAATAAGGCACATTGTAATAAATTCTGCCGTAAAAGAAGTACCCTGTTAAGCTGCCCTGGAGAGCAATCTCAGTGGATTGACACTTCTAATTAAGGTCCAATTTACAGGGAAACTCTTTCTTTTTTGGCTTCCTAACCGTGATTTACCGATCTTAGACCTAATTGCCCAATTTGTGTGAAGTGAAAGTTTAAATCCACGTCATGTAAAAGATGTAACGTCTATTGTACCTGATTGTACCTTACTACTGTCACTAATATCATAAATGCGAACGTGTTTCTTTTACTTCGCAATGGGGCTATTTTATAGTATGTTTTTTGTGTGTGAAGTCTAGCTACTTCTCCTTCCCATGGGAATTTTCTTTGACCACGCGGAATCGCGCTGAGCGCGCGCTTTTAATTGTAAGAGATTGTAGTTAAGAGGCTTCACTGTAATTGTACCTGTGGACGTTGCGTTGGAGTGTTCGTAAGATTTCTAGCGCTATTAGTTCAAGTTAATACCTTAAAAACGTTAACTAAACCGATTGACACGCTGATACTGCTAGTGTAAGAGGAAGAGTTTTAAAAATATAAAAGTGTATAAATATTAGTGTAAGTATTACCACTTTCGTCACAGCCAACAATATCGAACGTCAGCCGCTAATGGACCGTACCTGTGGGCGACACGCTTTCAACTTATAAAATAAGGAAGGGCCATTTCAACCTCAAGATATTATTTTGACCTTTAGACTCGCCTTTTTACTTTATTGTTCGTAAAGCGATGACGACAAAAGCTGAGTACTCTTTAGATGCTTGTAACTTGCTAGAGAATTTACGATGAATTTGAAAACGACTATTACTTATTTATTGTTATTATATACCTATGTCTATTTTATGTTTTATATGGTTCTTCTTTCTTCATTACAATTTTATTTATATATTTTAATATTAATTTAGATCCAAGCACAATACCGATAAGATCTTACTAAATACACCCTTATCTAAATGGAGCTATTTCAATCTCGTCTTAAGAAATTTCAAGTGATCTCATCAATATATTCACCCATTTATTGATTACTAAGATATTCTAAAAACGATCTAATATTATTAGTGGCTAGAGCAATGCCAATAACCTTCGATAACCTACACGTTTTTTGACTCCCTTTTACTTTTACACATGTCAAGGCATAGGTATCGTACCTTTTGTGGAGTATGGAAGGTTTTAAATTACTTTTTATAGGGATTGCTATTTGACCATGTCAGAAATATATAAATTGCAACCCTGTGTAATATACAGTCAAATTATCACATTTTCTTTATTTCCAGGCCTTCACTTCAAGTGCTTTTTTCACTCGATTTTTAGAGGTAAATAATCATTTACCTCTAAAAATCGTTAATGATTATTAAGACGATTAATGTTTTGATAGTAAAATAATATTTTATATAGTTGAAAATGCCACTACGCTTTATTTAAAGCTACCTTATATATGTACATTGCTATTCAACACAGTGAACCATGTATTGATCAGAAAATTATAAGTGCAAGCTAATCAAGCGTTGGAAAGCATAATAGCTTCAAGTTCACGACCATAAAGGTTTAATAGGTCAGGTTCTAATAGCCGTGAACAGAGGTTTCAAGGGTGGCTATAAAAAAACAAAATGGCGTCTTATCACGCTAGTCCCTTTTAAAAAAGACCATAGTGTACTTTAGGAAGCTTTCAATATTCTTATGTTAACTCTTATAACACTTATAATTTTTATATGACAAGGACGATTCAAATATGTAGTGCAATTTCTTTGTATCTATTTATACATCAATAGATTTCCGCCCGCGGCTTCGCCCGCGTTTGCAAAGGAAAACCCGCATAGTTCCCGTTCCCGTGGGATTTCCGGGATAAAAACTATCCTATGTGTTAATCCAAGTTACCCTCTATATGTGTGCTAAATTTCATTGTAATCGGTTCAGTAGTTTTTTACGTGAAAGAGTAACAAACATCCATACATCCATACTTACAAACTTTCGCCTTTATAATATATATTAAGAAATATTAGGATATTAAGATATGTAGCTGATCAAAAGAGTCGTCTATTTGAAGGAGCAAGAGTAGGAGATTAATGTTTGTGATTAAGGCAAAGTTTGTAGCATTCCTTCTATGGTAGTTCATCGAATTTAGGAACACTACACACAAATAAAATGTACAAAACATTTTAAGGACCGTATTTAATTAGTCTGAAACATTTAACACATAATTTAGTTTAATTAAATGTTCCTTAATTCAGACAGAGTGTCGAAATAAATTTCGCATACACAATTGCCGACACTAAGTTTCTAGTTTTTATTTTTAAATATATAGAAACTTAGTGTCAGCAAATGATTGTGTATGCGAAATTTATTTCGAACTAAGTACTTTATAATTTAAACGAGTCTATACTACAAACACAGTTATATTGATTTTACATATGTTTTGATTCGTAAAGACAACCAACTACTAGATTTACCTTTCTCCAATCACGATAAAAAGTCCGACGTAGGAAGGTTCTAGGACCTAGGTAAATATTTGGTTGACACCGAACCTTCAGCAGAAATAATATCACTAAGGGTGTGCTAAGGGCGCGTCTCGTTTGTGTCTGATATGAGCATATGTCACTTTAGCGTTAACAATCAATTTGTTATGCTGATTTGCTGATAAAATGAATATAAAATGTGGTACAATCATATTTTGTTTTTTTTTTTATCCAGGAAAATTGTATATTGGAATATTGTGAAAATTTCGAGAAATATACGTATTGAGTGAAAATCAAATGTTTTATATTGAATTGAAGCTGGAGCTGAAGGAATTATAATAAATAATTTTTTACGAAGCTTTTTACTGACGAATATAAATTTTAAAATATCCAAGAAAAAATTTTCATAAATGTCATATTCCTTTGATCCGGTATTTTTAAGAAAAACGTAAATCATTGAACATGAAAAAAAATCGATAGGGCTTAGTTAAAAAGTTTAGGCATTAGTTTAAAAAACATGCCTACCAAACGTTTAACAAATCAATACATTTTATTTGTGTAAAGGAATCGTGTTGGAAGTATCGGCCAGTTAATTAAAAAATAAATTTTATTCCTTATCCACTATAGTGTCCAAGCAAATCCCAGGTTGTTTGGATTTTTACGACTTCGTAGCTTGGTACACCTATTGTAAATCTTATTGTGGACAGATTGGAATTGTTTCTGCTGTTCTTTTATTGGCTTTTTATTGCTTTCCGTAGAAGTGCCAAAGCTGATTGGTCCTCTTTTTCTCGCTTTTATTGACCTTTCGGAAGTTTGCGCTTGTAAAAATTGTTGGCAGATTTTATTTTGTTTAGCAAAATGTCAGATAAATGGTGGCAAGGGGTGATTCGATATACAGTAATAAGTAGTTTTGAAAATTAATTTTAATGGTTATTTATAATAAAAGTTTGCGATTAATTTCTTATAATTTTAGGAATAAGTAACTTAACTACAACAATCTTTATTTTATACATTTTTATTGAATTCCATTATTTTGTGTTTTATAATCCTAGGTACATAAAACATATTATCGATTCGTAGAAAATACCTTTCAAATTACTTTTAGACCGAAAGGTTCTGAGTAAAATCACTCTGACAGAAGATAGTGTACCCGTACATGATAAATTAATATATGGGATAAATGGATATGACAAATTTTTAGGGGTTGCATTTCTGAGAAACCCTTATTTAAAAAAAAGACGGGTTGCACTCCGGGGGTGCCGGCAGAAGTGAAAACTTGATTATTAACGTTCAGCATGTTTGATATTTTGGAATGGTATCCGTCTTACGCATGGAATATAAGGGCTAAAAAAAATCCGTCTTACGCTTTTTCGATCAGGCCACGTGTCCTGACGCGAGTTTAAGATTTTATACCCAACGCCGCTAAAGAAGTTTTCACTTCAAAAATTCCGTATTAGTCGAACCGATGTTACTTATATTCAATTTGTTATTATATAATATTATTGAGAAAACTAGCTATGCGCCCGGTTTCACCCATTCAACTCTCTGTTTTTAAAAATAAGTAGCCTTTGCAAGCGAGTCTTCCTACTGGAAGACTTGCTTGCAAAGGCTACCTGTATACCTACTGGTATATTCTATAAACATGTAATCTAAATCAGCGCATCAGCGAAAGCTGAAAGTCAGTCAGGCAGAAATTTATAACATTTCTATGAACGTATATCTTTTATTTTCCCAATATACATCTTTATGCTTCCACCACAAGAATAACAATTAAATAATGATGTTACATGTAAATTCACTTCAAAGGACACTCGCCTCAGTACTCTTGAGAGCTCACTGTAAACTCAATTACCCAAAAATAATGATAACAAAAGGTCAACAATTAAGAGGGAGCCGAACATTTAAGTTGTCAAACCTAATTGCAAGTGAAATTGATGTTTTAAGACTCAATGGAAAAGGGGGATGAAGCAGATTTTATTTGAGACCTTAAAACTAATTGCGAAGGGAAATCCTTTTAGTAAAGTGGTATTTTACAAATTATATAAAATGTATTTTCTGCAGTGGCCTATATTTTTATATGGAAATATATTATTTGATTTATAGACGGAGATACTTTGATAAAAGTTAAATTACTTCTTAATTACTGGAAGCTTTCCAAAATTGGTTCATTTGCGTTCATAATAATTGTTTCGGATTTTGTGCCTTGTTCATTAATCATTTTTTAATATCTCTAATATTTCTTAAGATTTTATTTAAATATAAATACATTTACAGTAATATAGAGAAATAACAAAATTATATGTAAGTGTATGTATACGACTACGATATTAATAAATGTAAAATTTGTTGTAATGATTATAATATCATCAATTCAAACACAATGAGCATCTGAATAAAGATTTATTCTTGTTAGTGGTTCAAATTTATGCTGAAGGAAATCGCTATCTCTTCTTTGTTACATTTTTGATAAGAAATATTGAAAGTCCTTCAAGGCTTCATAAAAAGAAATAGGTCGCTGTCGACGGAATTCTTATAAAATTTTGAAACCCATTAGTGAATAGGTTTTTACAATAAAGTTGTTCCAAGCAGTTTTAATTTAAAAAAATAAAATAACAATGGAAAGTCGGGGCTTCTGCTAAACGTAAATTATTTAAAATATAACAAAGGATTTTTGTGCTTTCTTTTATTTCAGAATTCTTTTAAATTGCAAAACAGACAATATGTATATTTATATCACTCATTGCCTCTAAGAAGCCATCAATCCAAGCTTTGTTCTGTTGTTTATTTCTTCAATATTTTAATTGAGAAAGAACGTAAAAATGACGAACTGTTATGTGCATTTTCTTTTTAATTAGGTATCCTAAACGATCTTCTTCGCTAACATTAATATAAATTATACCAAATATTCTTGTAAATTATTAAAGAGTAATAAGACTAACTACAGTGTCGGACAAGCCAATAAAAAGTATATTAAAATAATTTCGAACAATTAATAAGAGGAAACTTATCGTGTCATTGGAAATTCAACCTAATTGCTTAAACTTAGAGTAAACAATCCCACTGTCTTCTCTTGGACACTTTAGTAATCATCCCAGTTCTAATCTCACCTTGAGTCTAATGAGTGTTTAGGTCTTCTCGAGCAAAGTGTTGGTAAATGAAGATTAATTGATGCAAAGGTCGCAGATTTAATAAGTACTCTAATCTTACTCGACAATATATATATGTATTGTGATACCTACTTTATACTTTACTTAGCTCTACAATAATGTATTTATATAGAACTAGGTTTCGGCCCGCGGAAAAATTGGTTCAGTAGTTTAGGCGTGATTGAGTAACAGACAGACAGACAGACAGAGTTACTTTTGCATTTCGCATGGATAGTAAGTATAAAATAAATATTGGTGGTAATTGAACAATTTTATGTGTGCCATGAAAACTGACTGAAACTGAAAACATTCCCACCATTCGTAAATATCTTATTCTAGACATTAAAATTATTATCAATTCCATTATAATTCTAGTTTAATATCTCTAAATGTGACGTCTCTTGTACAATGTAAAAATATATTAACGAATATTTCTCAGATCTAAAGCAAGCTGCGGATTTCAGTAAAATTGCAGGATACTTAAAGGAAGGCTTAACCATTTGGGTCTCCGGTCTCCAGAAAATTGCGATGGCATACAACATGCTTAGTGCGAATTTTTATAAATATTTGGATGGATACGTGCGAAAGAAAAGTAAGTTTTGTGATTTTTTTTAATTTATATATTAATGTGAACTAATAGTGGTCTATTCTTTCATTCGTAATTTAAAAATTTAGTTATCATAGTTCTCCAAAGTTGTTGTGTTCTGAGCAACCGTTTGTTAACCTTTATAAGATTTATAAGATCAAAAAACAATGCTCCAACAATAGCACTAACTCTTTATCAATTGATCAAACTATAGATATAGAGAACTAAAGAGACCTTTACGGTCTAGAATAGATATTTTGTAACGTTAATTTATCAGGGTAAGCTCACAAGTTACTTGCACTGCAAGCTTTGCTATAAAAACTGAGACACCTTGACGTGAAATAAATTGGCAGTATTTTCTCCATCGAGACTATTAATCTTCTTTTGAAAGAAAGACAGTCATTGTGTTCTTGTGTTTATATTTTTGTAAGTTTTTCTACTATTTTTTTATTTCATGTTAACTACTTTAGAAATAATAATAAAAAGTCTTTTAATATGTAAAAGATGGAAAATCTAACCTCAAAGCAAATTCGATAGTTTTTTCAATGCCGGGTTCCCACAGAGCGAGTTTATTTATTTACACATTCACGAAGTAATTGCTGCGTGAAGCAGTTCGGTCATTGTGGACGTAGCTTGTGCAAGGAAAATATAAGCACGTCAATTTTTTCGCCAGGCAGCTCGCTCATGGCACGCTCGTGGGGAACCGCCTACTGCAGTCGTAGGCTCAAAAAGGAATTGTGGCAATCATTACAATGGTAAACCTAATGGTCAGAATAAGCGCTTCAAAAGTCATCAAATTAATTATACATGAAAATTAAACGCACAAATCTCCAATTCAATACGACAGCAATACAATACCCTAAATCAAGTATAAAATGCCGCATCATTTATTACGATGTAGGCACACGAAAGACCCAATATCAATTTCATTGTCAGTCAACACGGGTCGCCACAGCAGATTGAAATTGACCGCACAGTTAAAACGGACAGCTGTCGAATTATTTGAATAATTTAAAGGCCACATTAATATATCACAGGAAGGCTGTACCGTGCATATCACGTGTACGGTGTAACATACGACGTTGTTACATATTATAAACAGTAGATTTTAGAAAGATTCAGATATTCATTTTATGGAACCTTTAGTAAAATTGTGTGATAGTTGAAACAATATTAGATATACAATTCATATAAGATAAGGATTCTGTTTCTAATGAACAATGGTAAAAAAACTTCGTCTGGTAGAGTAGCATAAGGTTTAATAATTTAGATACTCATTTGTGAATAATAGGAATGAGTTAAATTATGTAACAAATTGAAACGGAAATAATTTATATATACATATAAAATAGACCCATGTATCATACATAGGATTAAATAATTCGTAATGCCACAATGTTCCGAGTTCCTCTTATGTTAAAATAAGGCATAAATTAGCGGAGAGACGTCTATTCTAATGGAACAATCATGTTAGGATAACAGATTGTTAGGGATAAATTTGAGGTTTCATTGAATATTCATATTACTCGTGTAGCATTAGGATAAAGAAAACAAACCATTTTTAATTTATTCTTACTTTTTATTAAGCATTTCACAAACAAGATAATATAGAATTTAAGCAAAATAAGCTTTATCGATCAAGGAATAAGGCCCAAAGTGCGAGCTCTGTTCAACCAGTCAGCACGTGATACGTAACAACCCCAAAGCACCCGTTTTCCTGTGAACCCAGCCCTTCCGTGTAGCACTCTGAAGTTGTCAAACACACATATAAAACCTGGAAAAAGTACTTTAAAAATAAATTTAAAAATATATAATCTATATTAATTCATACGTTCGGGATTTACATACCCTTTGCGAATTTATTTATTTATTTATTTATTTATTAGCCTTCCTTCCAAGTATGGTGTTGGTAAAATGTATCATAGTAGACAGTTTTATTTGTATTAAGTAAAATGCTGATTTTTTATATACAATTATCCAACATTTCATGAAATTTTAATTGTAATATGTATAACGTGAAGTATAACTGTAGAAGGTGAGGAAGATTTCAAGGATATAATAGATAATTTGTCGAAAATAATTAGACAACTTCCGACGCTCATCTGCTGTAAAGGAAATAATATACAATAAATTACCGGGTTTCAATTTTATGTGCCATTGATTTTTGCTGTCTTCAAAATACTTCGCAAGGTTTCGTAAAGATCGATAATACGCTCTGCATTCTTCAGCATTTGCAAACGCCATTGGGGATCGATCGTAGGAATTAAATCTGAAAGAAATATTGTTAAATTTTAAAATTATATAGTTTTGTTGGAACAATGTATCTTGCACTCAAAGCTATCATATCATAATCATAATGTAGTAAAATCAAAGGCAATATTTAAAAAAAAGTAATGAAGCATTTTTCAAATTTGAGTGTGGATCACAAATTTTTAAAACATATAATTTGAAATATTGCAATTTTCTTATATTTATATAATATCGGGCCTCAATTTAAGAATGCTACAATTTATCAAGCACAAATGAAAACTCTTAAAAGAGTGGCCTGAGTATAAGAGTGCTCAAGTACTGTAACTTTTAAAGTGCTACTAGATGCAGTCATCTTGTAGAGTCTTAGAAGTTAGGCCACTAGGTACTGAATAAAATTGTATTATACTTTTTTCACATTTGAAACGAGAAGCACTAAAACATATCAGAATAAGTTAATCATTTAGTGATGTCGATTGCTGTGCTTTCCATTTCATTTCTACAATTACTGGATCGTCAATTATTTAAGCCCAGTATTAAGAAATATAGCGTAGTAGATGTTGTGATTTAATTGGTCGCCAGTAGAAAATTTATAGCAAATACTTCTTACCTTATTTGCTTGATATCATTGAACCTATCAAGTTGTATAACTGGCGCGGAACATTTATGGAAATGGCCTTCTTCTATATACTCTGCTTCCACTTCAAACTTGGTTAAAAACTCAAAGTCCTCAGGATGCTCTTCTTTCAATTTAGTCGCCGCATAGAATCCATCCATAAAGACACTTTCACCTCCTGTCCCATTTGAGTGCTCGGTGCAGTGGAACATTTGTAAACTAAAACCAGAAGCTACGTCTACATCCTTGGAAAATTCTAGAAGCAGAATTTGAGACTATGTTCGCTTTAATTATCGTTTTCTAAGGCGCCTGTTCTGAAAATTATTTGCAATAGAATGGACGCTATTACAACATAAATATTACATTATTAAATATACACAATGAAGAGTTTTCTGAGGTCTTAACCGTTTATTCTGTAGCATTTTCCTTTCTACCTTAATCGGGATAAGGCTTCTTTTATAGGGCTATCAACACCGATACGGTATTAACTCCGGCTCAAACCAATTTCATTAAAGTCTAATAAGCGAGCAAAAATCTAATATCATTCATTTTCACGGTTCAGTGCTAAAGGTTTTAACCTAAAAGCCGGAGGGAATAAATGCTGAAAGGTTAGCTGAGGGCCGTGGATGTATATTAAATTTAATCTTAGGATAAATCTAAATACCATAAAATTCTAATTTTATTCATCATCGTATCGAAAAGTTTACGTAAAATTCAGATTAGGTTTCACGAGGCACAAGGTTAAATAAAATTAATAATAATATGATCGACTTTGTCTGGATATTCTATTAGTGCGCGTCTTACTCATTTTAATCAACACAACTGAGCATTCTTATCATTTACGTATTACAATACCGTTATAATATCACTCCAATTGTAATATTTTTAAATGGAACACAAAGAGTTCTGGAAGACAAAAACCAGGATTGTTGTAATTTTTGTAGCGTGAAAAGTTAAGGGCGCCATTCGGACCTCAGAGTCGGGGCTACATTACTTCCGTCCAACCGTACTTTACGGCCAAGGAAACCACT
Organism: Colias croceus; assembly: GCF_905220415.1. Lineage (NCBI taxonomy): Eukaryota > Metazoa > Arthropoda > Insecta > Lepidoptera > Pieridae > Colias > Colias croceus. Next base: position 9,196,722 of record NC_059541.1, on the reverse strand, counting down.
CAACGAATTGCTAAACAAGATTTAGTCACAGCCAGCAAAGCAGTTTTAAAATGACCTCTCCGACTTAAGAAATAAGGTCTATATCTAATCACCTTACTTGGTGAAACATTGAGTTTAAAGTGGACTAACTAAAATTACTATTATACGGATTTATAATGCTGAAAACCTCTATTAAGGTTTTTAAAAATGCATTTAAACTACTTAAACAAATTCGCTATAAAGAAATTTTTAATAAATATAACAAACAATTTTCTTGTAGCAATTCGCTGAGCTAACCTAATTTATAATTTCCTTGAAACTATTATGTTTTACTCTCTATTACTATACATTAGAAGTAATAACGTTTCAAGCGCGACCTTTCATAAAGACCCAGAACAAAAATGACAGTCATTTCGTAATATTTTCTTCAGATTCTCACCCAGCAGGTTCCGTGAAGTACGTGTTGTCAGTATGCTCTTTCAAAGTGATGTTGGAATATGCTGTGTCAGCATGCTCTGCGTTTGTGCTGACACTCCACATACCACCGAAAAAAGTGTGCTGCACTCCTCCCAGTGCTTTGCCGACTGCTTCTGTTGCTTCTGGCGTTGGCTCTACCTGGAAATGTAATACATTTTGGGCATTATATCAGAAAATTGCCTTTTTAAAATCCACAAATTCATAGGATCACATTGTTTTATGAATTATGAAAATATTGACTAATATTTGGACGTCATAAACTTCATCAATAATTCCCCGGTGGAATAAATAATAGGAATATTAACAGAAATAATATGAATGTCAAATTTCCTTACTTGTTCAATCAAAGCAACTCCATAATCGAGCAACGACTGAAATACCAATTTGGCTCCATCAGTACTATTAATGAATTCATCGGCTGAAACCCTGGCAACTCTTGTGGCGACTTCAGGACCTCGCCATAGTTTTGGTGCAGATTTTCTTTTATTACACCACGTTTTATAGTCAAATTGTACTAAGAAATCAGTCTTATAGCTCGATTCATGGCCATCACTCCCTAAAACCAAGTATTTAATAAAATTAAAGTATAGCAAAAGATTAAAATACCTGTTCATTTGTTTTGAAGTTCTATGTAATTTACGTAAAGAAACAACATTTATTGCGCTAATTGTTAAAAGATTTTTGATAGCATCTGATATATTATTATGATGTTGGATAGAAAAAGTAAACATAATCAAAACTAGGCTATAAAGGTTTTCATTGTATTGTAAGGCTTTGAGTTCTGCTTTTTTGCTTCAAATGACAATGCAAAGCAATAATATAGTATATAGCGTGTTCTACATACATTGAACCGAAAGTATTGTATCAGCTGTAATTGTAGCTTTAACAAAAGTAACGTCAGGTATTTCCAAAAGATGTTTAGCTCTTTGATTGGTGTCTATGTGGAAACATGATTTGCACCTGAAATGAATTTAATGTTTTATTATTTTCCGTGATTCAGAAGATAAATGTATCACTTCTCTTCAAATATTTTAAGTTAATTTTCTCCGTTGTTATATTTATTTTGATGATAATTTATCATGATGACGGAGTCTGATCTTTCTTCTCCTTGTAGGAAAGTCATTTCAGTCAATTTAGATAACTAAATGGAATCATAAGTAACAAACTATTCAACTTGAATTCGTACCATATTATAGAAAGAAAAAAAAAATAAATAAAATAACCTGCAGTGATCCCGAAGCCAACAATCTTCGAAATTTATTGATAATCCGCTATCAAATACAAGTTTTAACGTTCTACCATCAATAGAATAACTTTTTAATGCTGAAAAAAAAAAATGCTTATATACAAATTTGGGACGAAATATATATCAGCAGCGTTGGGTGAATAGAGGGAATCACGATTATGTAGAGATCCTAAATATAAGTACCTAACGTAATAGCGGCAATCATCGACGACCATTTATTGGGCCAATGCTATCGATTTACGCCCTGTTGCACCGAAAATTATTTGTATTGGAAGGTATTTGAATTCTATGCAGTTTTCATGACCAGGCGTATCTACTACCGTACCTGGTAGAAGTTTGAACTTATATTACATAGAAGGAGGATGTGTTTTGTTTGTTGTGAATGCAAACCTACATCATTGATTCATTACCTACCGAGTAACTTAGGCCTTTGACAGAAATATTAAAATAAATTATCCACCGACCTTAGCTGTTAGAAAGAAATGATCTATTAGAATTGAAACTGATGTAGGTTATTCATAAGAGATATTGCTTTTGTTGCACAATGTACATCCCCCTTTTTATTTTATAAATATAAACACGTGAAACATGTGCAATAAATCAATCGAAATTAACATAAACCATTACAAACAATAATGTTTTTATTTATGTATTTTTATCATCTTAAACAAATAAATGTCCTCTGTGTACCCGATGAGTTTATACTTGTTTTATTTATAAGTAAATATATTTTCTTATCCAGCCTTGTTGTAATCTCAATTAAACATGGCGATTAATAATGGTGCAAAGATAAATCAAAGTTGCATGTGCATCTCTGATTTACAATAAGCAAATAAATGTCCTCTGTGTACCCGATGAGTTTATATTTGTTTTATTTATAAATATAATATTTTCTTATTCAGCCTTGTTGTAATCGCTTCTTGTCTACAAGAAATTCTGCATTTTTTTAGGGTTCCCTACCCAAAAAGTAAAAACGGGACCATATTACTGTGACTTTGCTGTCTGTTTGTCTATTTTTCCGTCCATCCTTCCATCTGTCTCATGAATCGTGATAGAGTTGAAATTTTACATATTTATATTTATTCTTTAATTATTTTAAAGCGAATATACAGGGTTACTTGTAAAACACCAGCAACCTCACAGGACAAGATAGCTAACATCATAAGTAACGAGTCGAACGAGTCAAGACGATCAGTCTAACTTACAGGACAGGTAGTCAGTAGAAAGCTTCATCACTCAGCAGCCAGTTTGCGTGTCAATCATTTCAATTATTTAACAAAATGATCATTCATGCATGACACCACGCGCATGCCATGCGGAATTACCGTCTAGGGTGACGGAAATTCCGCATGGCATGCGCGTGTAGTCCCTACTAAGTACAGTATGTGACTAGACTAGCGTCATAAGTCAACGAACTGTTATCAAAATCGAGCCATAAAATTCGCGTATGGAAGCTCCCTTCACAATAGATTTAGAGGAATGTATTTATTTTATTCTGTTTTTACCGACTTCAAAAAAAAGGAGGAGGTTATCAATTCGGCCGGTATGTTTTTTAACTATTTGTTGTCATAACGGCTAACTTCCCATTTTAACTAAAGAACTATTTTTTTTTTTGTTTTGTGAAATACCTTTACATGAAGAATATGTTGAAGAAAGTAATTGTTCATATGTTTGAAGAAAGTAATCTCTGTAACGTAATTTATATTAATAAACCTTATATTATAAATGTAAAAGTAACTCTATCCGTCAGTCTGTCTCTTCTTCACGCCTCAGCCACTGAACAAATTTGGATGAAAATTGATACCTAAATAGCGTGAAACCTAAAGGACATGGGATAGTAGAGAGATTTTCATACCAGAATACGCCTGTAATCGCCAGAATACGCGGAAAGCGAGTATGCTATATGCGAGTATCATAAGATAATAATATATATTGGAATGTAAAATAATAATATTATTTAGCGTCCAACTGGTCATGTTGATGAATAAAAGTGTTTTAAAAATAAGTCAAGCTTTGAATAAATAACAATTAAATCGGAATCAGAATCACAAACTAGTTTACATTATTAATCAAAGATCCTTATTTAAATAAATCTTAAATCTTAATTGGATTATAAAACTTACTCTTCATATTTGTATACACGAAATAATTTTTATCACAAATCCGCGCTATGGCACGTCCGCTATAACCCGATGTGAACTTTAAACAAATTATGTAATTAGCGCCAGATATTTATTAAAGACGTCACTTATCAGCTATCTATCTGGATAGCATATACTGGTCCATTCTATAGCTATGTGTTTAATTAATATGTAAATTTATTGTAACTATTTTATCTCATGTGGGTGTTAGATGAACGTTAACATTTAAGTATTTGATTATTCAATGGGTTGATAACTAGATAGTTTGAATGCGTGCGTACTCCATGCGGATATGGATAATATATTAAAGCGTTATTTTACGAATTGTTTTTTTAATTTTATTGTTTATTATTTAGGCTTAGTTAAATTTGCGACACAAACAAAGTCACGACTTCCAAGCAAAAGCGAAACGAATCCATTGTTTATTATTACGAAACCCAATCACTCTGTTTATATTATAGAAGATCAGAATTTTGTTATAATTAATTGCTGTTTATGAGTTATTACAACATTTTTTTGTAATATTTCTGCAATTTTAATTTGACTTTGTGACTAATGGCCCTTGATAAAGAAAAGCTGTGTAATTAAGTAAACCCCTTGGGAACCCTCTCAGTTATATTTTCAAGGCGCAGGTAATTAAATAACAATTAGCTGATTCAGTGAACGAGAATCCTTAAAATATGATTTTCTTCTTGAGCTTTTATTTTTATTATTATATAGGAATTTTTGTGTCGGAGTACATTTAATTGTACTTAATCAAACGTACATAATTTAGCGTTATTTTATACACTAATCACATAAAAAAAGTCAATAAGAGCCTTAATTCAAGATTTAGTAATAATTGTTGGTTGTAGGCAAGTTGTAGGCTTATTTAATAACTTTTTATAGTATTCCTTTTTTAATGTAATTGCCAGCATGAACGGCTCTATGACATGTTGTCTACTTCAAATGTTTATAAAATCTTAAGAACCTTCGTACTTGGTACCTTGGTACCACATTGGTGCTTCGTTGCTGCTACAAAAAGTTATGAAAAATATTTACATTTTATCATACAGTTATTGAAGTGTATTATAATAAGTGAGCAATGCTTTATCAAGTTAGTCTTTTTTAAATGGGAATTTCCTTACGACTTCTAAATTTATATCATCAAAGTTATTCTCATACAGAAATTAAGATATTTCATAATATAACTTATAATTTCGTTTATATTGATGATCTCTACATGCCTTTCTTTTAGTATAAACACTAGCATTTCGCCCGCGGCTCGCCCGCGTTTTCAAAGAAAAACCCGCAGGTCCCGTTCTCGTGAGATTTCCGGGATAAAACCTATCCTATATGTTAATCCAAGTTACCCTCAATATGGGTGCTAAATTTCATTGTGATCGGTTCAGTAGTATTTGCGTGAAATAGTAACAAACAAACTTACAGACACATACATCCTTCCTCACAAACTTTCTCATTTAAAATATTAGTAGGGAGCTGCTCCGAAAGAAAATAATTAAGTAAATGCTTGTTGAATTTTTAATTCGAACTACCCTCGTTCCTATAAACAGGACTTTTGCTATTTATAAGTTGCTAACAATAATAATTATAATAAATGTTTACAAACATAAAGTCAGATGTTTAATTTTAGACATTTTGTAATTTAATCAGATAATACAGGAAGTAGGTATATAAATTCTTGCTTACAGGGAGAAAACCAGGCTGTGGTTAATTTTAAACTTCTCAGTCTCGGCTTCTTATAAGGCTTTACCTTTACAACTTGCTCGGCAAATGAGCATAGAAATTATTCAAACCTTTCACTTTAAAATGAGTAGGTATATTCAAATATAATATATTATAGATAATGCCTGGGAAAAAAATAAATCTTGAAATAACGAAAAACGCCGAGGGTCAAATTTTGGTAGAGACAGGGTCAAAAATGTCATGTATGCTTTATTGTATTTTTTCAAAAAGGTTACCACCACTGCTCGAAACCGTCAACGAAAACATCGTCAGAAAACCGGCATGTCGAAGAATCAAAAAGTTCGACGACATGTGAAAACTCCCAATTACTCCCAAACCACACTTGGCCAGCGTGGTGGATTACGCCCTAATCACTTATGGGAGGCCCGCGTCCCAGCAATGGGGACATAATATATATGGGCTGCAGTCGATTGCTCAAGGGTTAGAAAAAGTATATTAGAACGATGAAAATGTCGTTTTAAACTATCTGAAAGGCTACAAGAAATACCTATCCTGTGACATTCACCTAAAGGCATTACGGAGCGCTTAGCATAAATCTATTACATACCGGTCGATACGAGGAAATATAATAAATCATTCTCAAAGTAGATTGAGTGTCAGGAACTTTTATAAGCTATAATTTTATCACGTAACTTTCTAATGGTGTTATTGAAAATCGGCTTAGCGTTCCGTAAGTTTTCTAAAGTCAATAATTTCGGGAGTAGATAAGTATATTCAGATTACTTAAGAATTGTGATTACAAAGTAAAAGGAGATGAATCAATTTTCTATCAGATATAATAATAATAATTTTTTTCATGATTTTCCGAAGACAAGTTAAATATTTTTTGAGCACTCTCATATACCTACAGGGAACTAACTGACTTTATGTTATTAGTATTAAAAATATTCAATATTATGATTGATTGCATTTTAATACAGGGAATTGACTTTATGTTATTAGTATTAAAAATATTCAATATGATTGATTGCATTTTAAATTCTCCTATAAAGCAATTCAGAGTCTTTATTAGCATAGGTATATACTATATAGTTTTCTATAACGCCTTCTCCCAATAAAAGCTTAATGAAATTTTAAACGGTAAAAAGCAAAAAGCGAATGAAATTACCCGATCCGAGAGTTGTAAATCAATTATACAAAGATGAAAATGGTCAAAGGAAACAACAAATAGAAGTTTCCGATTAAACAGAATTGCGAAGTTGCCTTTTGTTTTTGATCGATGAGGGCGTTAATTGCTGAATGTGCTGAAATGTGTGTTATTTATTGCATCACGAGTAAAGAGAAAGTTGCAGAATAATTAAATAAAATATATTAAAAGTATATTGGAATTAAAAACAAAAAGTATGTTGAAAAAGACATTTCATTATCATAAGTGGCCAAGTGGGAACATCAAACATCAGGAAAGTATTATAGTATACATAAGTAGTGTGAAAGAGAAGATCGGCATTGTAACAACAGATTGAGAGGCAAAATTATTCAAAGAAATATTTATTAAATACGATACCAAATAGCACCGTACCGCATCCTTATTAGGTAATGTATCCCGATTACGTAACAATATAATTCTTCCCAGAATACTTGTCTAACTGAAGTTCTTACATGATCATAATATTCTCCAAGTTTTAGGAATATAACATAGCACGTATTGCACGAAATAGTATGTTAATTGTCCTTAACTTTTCAGTTTCCTTTGGTTTAATATCTCTGCTGAACAATGGCGATAAATATCATTTAACACGACCTTAATATCTCACACATATTCTAAAGAAATTGTCGCGATAAATGCTTATTGGAATTCTCGCTAGCATCTCTTGAACAGGCAATTTAACTTATAAGTATGCGTGGGGCATTAACTTCCATTTGCACTTCAAGTAACTGTGATCGTGTACGTTTGAGATCAATCGATGTTACACTTTGTAAGGCGTTATTTAATATATTACAATACTAGATTTCCGCCCGCGGCTTCGCCCGCGTTTGCAAAGGAAAACCCGCATAGTTCCCGTTCCCGTGGGATTTCCGGGATAAAAACTATCCTATGTGTTAATCCAAGTTACCCTCTATATGTGTGCTAAATTTCATTGTAATCGGTTCAGAAGTTTTTACGTGAAAAAGTAACAAACATCCATACATCCATACATCCATACAAACTTTCGCATTTATAATATTAGTAGGATAGTAGGATTATTTAAAATTCCTTTCTAGCTAGGCTTAAGCATCATCGTTTTTCACTATTACTTATAGTTTTACATGTTAAAATGTGTTGTAGATTTATTACCACGCTGGTATAGAATATAAAAGGTTGCTATTGCTCTACATCTTTACTTTTTTCTAACCAATTATTAAAATACTAGCTGCGCTCCGCGGTTTCACCCGCGTGGCTCTGCTCCTGTTGGTCTTAGCTTGATGATATACCTACATATAGTATGCTATCGAGGAAGGCTCATAAGCCTTCCTCGATGAATAGGCTATCGAACACCGAAAGAATTTTTCAAATCGGACCAATAGTTCCAAAATAATCTCTTCAGCTTTATAATATTAGTATAGATTCTATCTTTGCAGGGCAGATAATTCAGATTGATTCCACAATAGGTTTGCAATATGAAAACTGTAACCCCTAAATTTTTTTCTTCACCATTATTAAGATTGACGTAAAGTGCAAACTATTTTTAAAGGATATATTATTTTCATGCTCAAGCAACAGACGTGTACATAAATGGATAAAATGATATTTTTCAATGATATTTTTCTGGCAACGTGCCAAAGACATCTGCTGTTTTACTTCATTGGTAATTCCATTATATTTGAGGGCAAATAGCCAGGAACTAAAAGATTGCTGTTATTGGACTTAAGATATACTATTAATTTTTCCATTGCACATCTTGACATGAAAAGTGGTGCAATATGTTTATATGACAATCTATTAATCTGTCACGTTATAATTATGAATGTAAAAGTTGCTTGAAATGTTCTTCTTTTTCTATAGAAAATTTGTAAGCAAAATTTAAATAAGAACCCAATTAGGTAAATCATGCCACACTAGAAGAAGGTGTGTAGTAATATTATAATCGTAAAATACGAAAGAACCAACTGTTAAACCCGACAACAGGGTGTTTTCCACTACCCATGTGTAAAACTACGTTACTAAAATATGAAAATACTCAGTTCAATCAGAATCAAAAACTAAATTATAGGCATTTGATACGACATAATATAATATGGTAATAATTTAAGTATATTTTGAAAAGAATATCTTAATATCACCTACTAACTTAACAACAAAATTCCTTTAAATGTGTCATCCCAGAACACTAAAATTAGCACCATCGTTACTTTAAACAGACAAAACTTTACCACGACTCGAAGGCGGTAAATTGTTTGCCAAAGCCAAATACTTGCAGAGTCAGATTTAAACTTTTAAGAGACGTGTAAGAGAACTGCAGTTGCAACGAATACCTATTTGAAGTTCTACCACGGAAGTTTGTGAGTTGGCTCGGTGTCGATTGCTAATTCTATTACATTTGGTTTTCACTGTATGTGCAATGTCCTCAATTTTATTGCAGCTAGCACGTGATTATGGCTTGTATTCCGTACTAGCTGCGTTCCGCTGTTTCACCCGCATGGCTCCGCTCCTGTTGGTTTTAGCGTGATGATATTATGTAGCCTTCCTTTTGACGTGACAACGTCTTATAATTCGATAGAGCCGGCCGCACGCACGAAAAAACATGACTCATGCGGCGTTACCTCACTCTGAGGCGTTCCATGTAAGGCTTGAAGTGCAAGCGAGAGCGCGGAACAAGCGACAAAGAAGCACAATCGTTGTCACGTTCAACTATCGTCAGTAAACCGAATTTACAGACAACCAATTTTTTTTTCAAATCGGACCAGTAGTTCTTGAGATTAGCGCGTTCAAACAAACAAACTCTTCAGCTTTATAAATTTTAGTATAGATATAGATTACCTATACGAAATACAGATAATATAGATCTAATGATTGTAAAATTACATATTACCATTATAATAAGTAAATTGTATAGCGTTGTGACAATAGATGAACTAGTTAAAGTTTCGAATTACGATCTTACTCTTCTCTTACTCTTCTCGAATCTTGGATATTCGTTAAAATTTACGGTATGGGTTGCTTTTAGTTTTCAATAGAGTCTTAGCGAGCTTAATACACTTCATAGTTTACGTAACGGATTTAAATGTTACATCATCCTAACTGGAAACTTCATTCATGGAACTTTAACAATAAACTTTAGCAGGTTTAGTCTGTAGATATTATTGTTCTGTCTTTTATAAAATTTGATTAGCTAGTTATTAAATAATACATTACCGTGGATAATAATGCACGAGAGTAAAACCAATCTACATATTTTTTTTTTGTTTATGTCAATTTTTACTCCAACAGATCCGCATTATTGATTCTGTTTCGGGGAAACTGTAACATACCTACGTAAAAAGTATAGGTATTATAAAAGGAAACGTTCTGAACAGCGTCTTATAATTCGATAGAGCCGGCTGCACGCACGAAAAAACATGACTCATGCGGCGTTACCTCGCTCTGAAGCGTTCCGTGTAAGGCTTGAAGTGCAAGCGAGAGCGCGGAACGAGCGACAAAGAAGCACAATCGTTGTCACGTTCAACTGGCGTCAGTAAACCGACTTTACAGACAACCAATTTTTTTTTCTATAATATCCAAGTCCCATTACATTAATGGATCTAAACCTTCTAACGCTTTGTAACTCTATTGTCGTATAAATCGTTCATTATCACTTTAAAACAAAGCTTGTATTTTCCATCATTTCATATACAGTTCCCGAATGGATGCGGGTATAAAAATAAGTTACGGGAACAATGGTTTGGCTTCAGTTGTATTCTAGCTAAAAGCGATCCGTAGTTAAATGTTAAAAGCCCCTTGATGAGGCTCTAAGTAATGAAAGTCTCTCTATAAAGGAAACGTAGGCTTTTAGTTTTACGAATACAGTGGGCAGATAATTGTTATCAGGGAAGGTCCCTACCCTACTTGTTTTTAGATACAAATTTTAGCGACTTTTTGCAAAAATAATTTCGAAAAAAAAAAAATTTTCTTTGTGATACACTTGTACCTATATAAAAATAATTTTAATTCAGTACCTGTTTCCCGTATTTTTATCTTTATCAATTTCATACGTTTGAAAGAAAAATTGCCAACATTGCCAACTCGCCTTTTTATAAAAAAAAACACCCAAATCCTTTCAGTAAAACATGCAAAGTCGTAACTAGTAACTAGTATTAAGTATTTGTCACTGTTTTAACAGTTCTGCTGTTTACAGCAGAATATAATTTGTAGTACTAAAAAATCATACAGAACCTCCAATATCACCTTGTAGTCGAACTTGGCGTGTTTATTGTTATGTTTCCATTTTATTCGTTCTTTTATAGTTTTGCTGGATGTGTCGGTGATATTGTTATGTTGGTGAACACTTTTACTAGGAACGTTATGAGAATTTAAAAGCGTTGCTGAAATTCATACCTAAAATTAAAACGTTTTGGTTTTAACAACATTGAATGGTTGTCTGCGATACATCTTAATAGGTAATTAATTTCTAGACGAACTTCAAATCTTGTTTGACGAAAAAATGAGTGTTTTCATAAGGAGACAATTGCTGATTAAATCGTCTAAAAAATTTTGAATGAAAGTTATTAAGTTCTTCTTCCGTAAATGGTGTGATAAAATTCAAAGTAGCAATTATGCAATACGTAGGTACATACCTATTGCATAACCTTGGTGTGTCGTTATTGGTCCAGGCTCTATATTTAATTCAAAATATAACAAAGCCTTCTTATCTCAATAAAGTTCCAAGGAAAAAAATGATCCTTATCTCAAGTTCCCAAAATAAATTAAGTTTATCAAACATCGTTATTTATAAACCCTGAAACCCTCACGATGCTTAGGGGATTTGTCGGCCATTTCGTTCCGAAGGAAAAAGGTAAAAAATTGGGGTCCTACTGGATTGATACCTGCATAATAAGCGATTTTTCTGAGTAGGGTTTTCAGTATCGCAAAATTCCACCCAGAAAAGCAAATATTTTATGACAAATGATGAAGGTGGCTATGAATATAGATCTTACAGTGTTTTAATAAATCTAGATATAACAAGCGTTTTTCCAGTCTATTTATACGTATGGATGATTTGGTAATTACATTTCTGAGAAGCTATTAACTTTTGACTGCTCTCTGGCAATCTTCTAGAGCAGGTATATTATTACTTAAGGTCACTTTATCACCAGTGAATCAAAGTACCTACTTGTAGTTTTTAAAAATATAAAATTAAATTAACTTATAATTGCGATAAAATTTTGTCGTAATTAATTATCGCATAATTATTTTGCTTATAATCTAAGTCAAGGGTTGTGTAATCTAATTTCTATTATAAACAAAGTACTTACCTACTTTATTACGTCAAATATGGGTCAAGCTCGATTAAATTATTATTATAAAACAATAATATTATTTATTTGGAGTGGGAGTTCATTTTGTTATTAATAAGATGAAAGTCCAATAAACTATTGCAAGGCATCGCTAAAATTCTGATGCAGAGATTTATTTTTATTACGAAGTCTTTTAGACAGAAAAAAGAGAAATAATTGTCAATGTAATAAATTCATATCGGCTCTTGAATAAAACGTCCTTCGTAAGCGATTTCGTCCAATTTTCTTCTAAAGAATATTTGAGAATTAGAAACTTCTCTCCTTCTTTCAAATAAACTTAGGTTTTTTAACTAACATTAGATTTTTTAACAGTAAATGTGGCATCAAAATCAACCCAGCCAATCATTTCAGGTAGAAAATAAAAAATATTTTTTCATAGGATAAACAAACAAAAATAAGTATTTTTTTTTACAAAGTGATCGTCCAATACTTTTTTTTTTACTTTGATTGATATACCTATTCCAAGAAATTACAAAAATATAACATTTTATACCATTCCTTCTGATTCCAAAAAAATCGTAAATACTAAAGAACTGCTGTTCTATAAAGAGTAATCTCTAAGAAACATTCAATCAAAAATCTGTTGTTATAATTAATATACTTTCGATACCAATCGAAAGAGGCTTATAGGATTTCTACGAAGATTGGAGATCGGTTACAGAATCAATGTGTAGATCGTGTGGAATGAAGGCTTTCTCCTTTATCTTAATTTACTTATTAGCTTACGTTATAGAAAATAGATACCGAGACTGGGAAAATATATGCAGACCAAAATATGTTATAAACTTTTCTTTAAGTACAATAATTTATCTCTATCTCTCTTATTTTTAGTTTGTTGCATCCTTAATAATCTCCGTATTTTTTTTCTGGGCCGTTATTAAAATCTTGCAATGTAAAAAAAAGTACATGAAAAAAACACGGAAGCTTCTACTTATCAATCTTAACTTGAAAATGATTCAGACGAAGAATTCAGATAGCGATTAATTGTGTTAAGTGCTTTACGCAAACTTCAGTCATTGGCAAGAATGGTACTTGAAGGGAAGGCCAAAGCATTGCATTTGACGTACACAGGTCAAGAACTTTGATAACAAATGCATTTGTTTAAATGCGATTGTATTATTATCAAAACGATTTAAGAGCTTTATCTAAGTTTATAAAATAACATTAAAGCTCCAGCTTTTATACAAGAATAAAATGGAAAGAGTCTATAGGAGAGCAAATTTAAAGTTTTACTAAAAATAATTAAATTATATTTTATAAAACATACTAAAAATATTTTAAACTAAATAAAAATAACTAAGTTAACAAGTTATTTGCAGGATATGTGTGAAATAGTACTGTTTGCAGATGATACCTCATTAATATTTAATGTGGATAGACATGACTCAAACGTTGACGAAGTAAACTCTGCTCTTTTACGCATATCCAATTGGTTCACTGCTAATAATTTATTATTAAATGCAAAAAAAAACAAATTGTGTAGAATTTATCCTTCCAAATGTAAAAAAGGTAAAAAGGGATATTATTTTAAACGGGGAGGTATTATACCCTGTGGATTCTACTGTTTTTCTTGGATTGACACTAGATGAGAAGTTACAATGGGGGGCCCATGTTGCCGCCACCGCTGCTAAGCTTAGTTCAGCTGCATATGCAGTTCGAAGAATAAGGCATCTCACCGATGTAGACACGGCTAGATTGGTTTATTTTAGCTACTTTCATAGCATTATGTCCTATGGAATTCTTCTATGGGGCAGGGCTGCAGATATTGAAACTATATTTATATTACAGAAAAGAGCCATACGCTCTATATATAATTTACGTGCTAGGGACTCACTAAGAGATCTCTTTAAGAATACTGGTATCCTCACTGTACCATCACAGTATATATTTAATAATATTTTATATGTACACAAAAACGCAGACTTACACACAAGAGTAGGAGATAGACACTGTTATGGCACAAGGAACAGAAATAAAATTGAAATGCCATTTTACCGGTTAGCTAAAGTTAAAAATTCATTTATGGGTCAAGGTATACTTTTTTACAACAAAATTCCTCATAGTATTAAAGAGTTTAGTAGTGCTAAATTTAAGAATTATGTAAAAAACGTCTTAGTTCAGAGAGCCTATTACAGCATTAAGGAATATATGGAAGATAAAAACCCATGGAGGGTTGTCGCGTGAGAACCGCAGGACAGTTCTTTGGCATATTATGATAATATATACGTACGGTTACTTACATATTTTGTAAAATTAAATTGTAATACTGAAATGATTTAAAAGAGCAACTATGGAGTTTCTTGCCGATTCTTCTCCATAGATACTGCTTTCCGAATCGGTGGTAAATGATAAAAATATGTATTGACGTTTCAAAAGTGCTTCTCGAAGAAGTCTAATTGAATAAATAAATGTTTGAGTTTGAGTTTTGAGTTATAACTGCGTTAAAAACAACCGACTTCAAATTTGCACTTGCAACATTTACAAATACAGACAAAAATACTCATAAAATAAAAACTACTGGGCCTATCCAAATAAAATTTTTATGGAACCAATTCGACACCATCCCGCATCGAACAAAAAAAGAATCACATAAATCGGTTCAGAAACCTCGGAGTAATTGGTGTACATACAAAAAAAACATAATGGCCGAATTGATAACCTCCTCCTTTTTTTGAAGTCGGTTAATTATAGAAAGGCAATTAGACAAATTTTATTACCAAGATTTCTTTGAGCGCAAAATCGTGAGCTACAATTTAAAGAGAACCCAAGTCCTCTGGAATTCCTGGAACACGCTGCAACAATTTAGCTCTCTAACTAATTGAATTAGCACACCTAATCCCTGTTTTGTAGTTAACCAACCACTACATAATGTATTGCTCTTACTTATAAGTTTGAATTTATGTTGTAGTAAGTAGTCGTGTAAAATATTATATTATGTAACTAACCATAGATGCTATTTTACTTAATATATTGTATATTGAATGCGTTAAACATATTTTAAGTGTAAAATATACCTCACTAGCATACCGCCCGCGGCTTCGCCCGCTTTGTCTCATCATCTAATAAATTATATACTTAAACCTTCCTATTGAATCTCTCTATCTATTAAAAAACCGCATCTAAATCCGTTGCGTAGTTTTAAAGATTTAAGCATACAAAGGGACATAGGGACAGAGAAAGCGACTTTGTTTTATACTATGTAGTGATTATATTGTACTGTTGTGCGAGTTTTCTTTCCAGACAGCTAAAATAGTATTTATTATTCCCAGAAAGATCGTTGCAGTCTAGATCGGTTGTGATCTCGAGAATTTTCTCAATGGTATAAGTGAAGTACGATCAAATAATAAATCAAATGGGAAATGTATTGTTACATACGAAATATATTTTTTATACAAGCCTAAAAACTGTTTCAGAAGTGTACTTAGTGTATGAATCATTTCTCAAACTAATAATAGAACATATTTCTATACCTATACAGCTAGATAATTAGATTGTGCTTTTCAGTAGCTTATTTTTGGTAATGCAATAAATTTAATCGTTTAAAATTGCAGTATAGAAAATGTTAGAGCAAGAATATTATCAAGCACTTAGATATATTAGTTATGTGCTAATGTCGATGTAAAACTAGGCTTTAAATAGCATTAAGTGTTTAAAGTGGGCAATAAAATGATCACTTTCAAAGTAATGACTTAGAATTACTGGAGTAACAATTTTAACTATGTAGTTACTCGTAGGAAAAGACATGTTCTTAAAAAATATTTGATTCCTTGGAGATATAAGCATGAAGACATTGAAGTGCATTTTCCAGCGCTTTTATTTTTATTACTTACCAAAATCGTAAATCCCAGTATTCATAGATTTTGCGCTATTTGGGAAAATTTTAAACTAGCTTGCTATATTACCCCTCGGGGATGAAATATCTGAAAATCATAGCACAATACCTACTAGATTTATCCAAGAAATGATATTTATAATAATATTATATTCCAACATGAACTAAGTATCTCAATTTGCATTGAATGAAAGTCCTGACTTAATTTCGTCACTCGCGAAATTTTATCAATTTACAAAGAATGCTTAATACGCTAGGGTCGATAATCCCCAATTCGTTTTGAAAGGGTGAATTTGTCCTTTTGCCTAAAAGGATCCTTAAAAATAACTAGTTTTATCTTGATAGACACAAAATTTGATATTTTTATGGATTTAGTTTGTGTGGATTGTACCCTCTAAAATTCAAACTAAACACAAATAAATTTCATAGTATAAAAAACTAAAAACAAGTATTTGACAAAACGAATTTTAATTAGTATATCAAAGAAGTTTTTTTTTATAAATCTGGACTTACTGAGTATATACACCAAAAAAGATATAGGTACTTAGATAAAGTATTTACTTTACAACAACAAATATTTATGTTTCTTAATTTCATTACCTATATCCCAAACATTATAGCATGCCACAACAGAACAAGCATCTACATTCCAGCCAAAAATACTAGAGAAAGCTTCCACTTTACAACATCAAAGGTACACCGAGCGGGACAATAAAACACCAAAATAAAGGGAAAATATAGCGCCAAAAACTAGAAATACGATGAAAGCCAAAGCATTGTGTTCGTAACTTATTTCTGTATGACTACGTCGCATGCATTTGAAAACTAGAGAACACGATTTTCGTTTTAAAAGTCTGGTCACATAAGGGATTCATAGTTTGCTAGTTTCACTTATGTTTTAAAAAGTATTCGTCTAAAACTCCCTTGAAAATTCCTTACATTTTTAATTTTTTGTAGCGCAGCTATAAAATAAAATGTTCACAAAATTTACCCATTCAATATTATGATTGGAGAGTCATAGATTGTATAGAAAATAATTTATTAGAATTGAAAATCGTGTACCATTGGATCATAAACTTTTTATAACTTTACGTTCATATATTTGGATCTAGAATAAAAAGGAGGTACCTGATATAATCATCAATTTTCTAACTTATAAAATTTAAAGAAGAAATTGAATAGCTAGGTCATTTAAAAATAAAGAAGTTAAGCGAAGTACAAATGGAATTACTGAAATCGTCGTTGTATCAAACACACCGGTGTTGGTAAACTTAGACAATTTATTTCACCGCAGATCAGGTGCAAGCCTCTTAAACTCCTAACTTTAAAATTGACTCAAGGATTTGGTTTTGGCAAGCAATTTATGGTTATCGCTTCCTGAGTTATAGCCGAAGTTTTGTCTTTACAATAAAGTTACGGACGCATTAATCTTATGGCATGTGAAGTGGGAAGCTTCGTACTTTTATGGAGCCATTTTGCGACACGAGTGCCAAATTAAATACCATCCCGCTTCGCTTTGATTGTACCGACCAGTGTAACATGAACTCTCTGATGTGTGGTGTTTCATTTGTTTTAAGGGTCTTTGTGCAAATCTAAAACACGTTTCTAGTTTGAATATAATACGTGATAACTGAAATGTGCTAATGTTCTGAAAACTGACACGATTCATTTATTCAGACGTGATGATTGAAATATATTATAGTCTACAAATTTACGTCCTAGAATCTAAAAATAAAAAAAAGATTAGGTAATGCGAAATTTAAATGCACGGTAATAAATGAAGCTTGATCTCTGAACCATACATAATCAAGAAGTTCTTGGGAATGTTTACCATTATTGATTTAAATCTAGTTTAATCAATAGAATTTTCCGTGTGTCAATTACCGCATTAGTATGCATAACAACCTTAAAGTAGTATCTGTCAATGATTAATGCGATAGACGCAGATCGAGTCAGTTATATAAAACCCACAGATCTAGTAATAAAACCAGATTCTTGCTTGTTATTAAAAATGTAAATAACATGGGATACAAATTTTAACGCTGATGAAAATAGCATAATACTAAAAATATAAATTCCCACATGACAATGATTAGAAGTATTGAGAATATCAGAGCTAATTTAAAACACTCTATTTTTCGTCGTTTACTTAATTATTACTCGCTAGAGACAAAAAGGAATGGGATTTGATCACTATTTTAAGTTTTACATAAATAATGACAAAGGCGACCTTTGTTCAGCTCAATCGCAATGTTCAAATTCCTGCAGTTTAATGGATTTATCTCTACACGAAGACAGTGGTGCTTTGGCGAGATGCCAACGACTTATCTATTAATCCACGAAACGTCTATTACTTGTTTATGTGAAATGGTTTAATCCATTGATAAATTATTAAGTATTTACAATATTTTATTATAAATATACACTATTAATTATATAAATGCCCTGCGTCTCCTTATCCACCAGGTTGTCTGGAAGAGATCGCTCCCTGAGCGATAGGACCGCTTGTTGTGCTCTTTTATTGCATATTGGATATTCTTATTTGTACTTTTCTCTGTAGTGCACAATAAATAATTATTGTTTGTTTGTTTTTTAAATAATATAAAAAACTACAATATTTTAGAATTTTAAAATAAGTGAGTTGTAAATTCGTTCAAAGAACTATATTTTAATCTATAGTGTTATAAATCTTGCTAAATTCATATTATTTTAAAACAGAAACTACAATTATAAAAGCTTCTGAAAGTGTACATAACAGAGTAATAAATCTCTATATAATTTTGCGCTGAAAATTACATGAAATATATAAGTTAACATGGCAAAGTTAACATCAATTTCGAAGTTAGATATTGTTCGAAAGTTTACAAAATGACAGCTGCCAATAACGATGTCTAGATTGAAACTATCATTCAAAAGTAAATAAAGATGTTTTAATATTTTTGTTAAAAAAGGAATAAAACAAAACAGAAAATATTATCTTATTATTTGTCATCTTGTTATTGGTAAGTTTTCAACAAAATTATATTTTTAAAGTGATAAGTAGGAATAATCTAATTTACATGTTTAAAATAACTGGATAAACATCCTCATTTCTTTTAAAAGCTAAATAAATAAAAAGTCGCTCAAACGAAATTGGAACATCGCAAATATTGACGTTGTCGAAGAACAAAAGAGTTATTTACGCCTCCGCTTTCAATTGGACACATCTACATAATATTCATTTTTATTGAATAATCTTTGATTGGAAAACTTAATTGATTTGGTCTCTTTTGTTAACTTCACACCAGAAATGAAATGCTTCTTGATATATTATTCTGTTTACATTATGTATCAGTTAAAAACATATATTTCGTAAGATATTATATAGTGTACTGCAAAACACACTATATTTTCGTAATACTTATATAATCATCATAGTATGCTTAGATTATGATAGCAAAATAATGACGATAAGACGAAAGAAATTACATTACATCGTAATAATAATATGATCTCGTAGTATAAACTCTCGGTACCTAGTTAATATTTTTGTTCTGAAAAACTTCGTAGTTGCTCGGAAAAACAGTAACTTTGACAGATAATTGCTTCTACATATCTACGTCAGCACAGAATTATACGACGTAGTTTTATAACGTTTTTCTAATACATTTTACTCAAAATATATTTTTGTGCGTCGTAAATCCTTAAGAGTCCACAAAACATGTTCGTAACGTGCGATAAACCGTTTTTCTTTAATACCGCCATAAAGTTACGTAATAAAATTATGGCATATAAAGTGCCTTACACTCAATCTTCTTCGAGAATGATGTATTATAGCGGCATCGATCGAACGGCAATAGATTCATGCTAAATGTCTCTATGTGCGTTTACGTGAAGAGCTCAAGAAACGAGCATATTTTGTAGCAAGATTTTCCGAGAACTTGTCAGGGATTTTTATTATTAACTTGCAAGTATGATCTGAGGTAAGAGTAGTTGTTATTCACGTGTAAAAATAGGACTTTTTAGTATACCTAGTAATAAACTGTCGCTTCGTTTAGAAATAATGTATCTAATAATTGAATAAATTATTAGTTGTACTTATTATGTATTTAAGTATTATTATTGTATTAAACAATATTTAAAGAGAAAGAAATAGGCACACGTACCTAAGAAAATTTATTACATAAGTATTTACAAAATTTTGACCGTTACCTATAATTAATTAAAAAAAATAGGTACTCTATTATTCTGTAAATAAATGCGAAACAAATACACAATTTCCAAAACAAAAATTCCTTCCATGACATAAAATCCCAATCTGACAATAGCAGGATCAACCCTCACAATGAATAAACATAAATGTTTAACCTTTGCGGTATCTTCAAAGGTTTGCCGTTTTGAATGTCGCATACATGTTGACAGTTTTTAACTTTTTTGTATAGATTTCCTATTTGGGGTGAATTTAGGGATGAATTATATGAATGTTCTATATTATGATTATGTTTTATTTGCTGAAAGAAATCAGGTATCAGGCTTAAATGTTATCTATCGACTATCGTATATGAGTGCAGTTAAATGCTCGCATTTTTAAGCATAATATGACAGTAGGTATATCTTAATAACCCTGAGCAATAAGATAAAAAGCACGTGTGACGTGTGTATATTTATAAGTCAAATAGTTATTGCTATTCTTATCTACGAACAAATTACATTTGATATTACAAGGAAAACGGGAAAAATACATTACATACAAAACATTATCAACAAAGATTAAAACTCAAAGGTTAATAAATTCGGAGTAGGTATTATTACCGAACGGTCACCTCTAGGTTTTATTTTAAACAGCACCTGGTCGAGTTTAATGTGCATAATGCACGAATAAACTTCAGCTGTGGCCAGTAAAACTGTAAAAGTTTCCAGAGAACTGTAGAGAATCTGATTTTATAAGAGCCACGTAGTGTCCGTAGGAGTACCTACTCGCCAATGAACGTTTTAACTTGAAATAAAATGAATTGCAACTGAAATTGGAAATCTTTTTCTTGTGCAATGTGCATTCTGTTTTATAATATATTCATGGATGCATAAGGATTAGCACTCAAACTTTCACATACACAATATGTCTGTCTGCGCTTTCATGGCTACATCACAATAGTTATTTGGATGAATTTCGGTATGAAAATAGTTGAAAACCAACCAACAAAATAAATGAGATAAAAGTTCTGTCCACAATTGACTAAAACGATATCAAATCTATGTACCTATTATATATTATATTATCTAAGAGATAAGACTATTTTGTTTTAATGTGGTTTAATATACATATTTAAAGTTACGTTAAAGACTTTTGCTGTGACAGAAATTGTAGATAACACTACATAATAGTAATAAATTGTTATCAATAAGAATGGCGACATGAATGTTATGTATTTATTCCTCCGATATTTTATCTTGTAGTTATTATATAATAAACATTCTTTGAGTTATTTGTATCGTCTGTTATATTTTAGGTTAGCTACCTCCCGCGGCTTTTCTCGCGTGTAGTCAGAATATGCGTAGTCTATGTACCTTATCTTCTTGATTTTTCAACAAATTATGTTAGTGCACTTTTATGTTTTGTAAAGAACTACTAGCTTCTATTGTATAATGTAAAGCAATTTATTAAAATGTTTTACATTATACAATAATATACTAGCTTACCGCCCGCGGCTTCGCCCGCTTTCTCTAAAACGATTTGAAATTTAAACTATCCTATCTCTCAAGTTGGATCGAACAACACATGGTGTGCGAATTTTATTATAATCGGTTAAGTGGTTTAGGAGTCCATTGAAGACAAACATTGTGACACGAGATTTATAAATATTATAAGATTTATTAAAATTTAGTAAAAGTGACCAGATCGACAAGGCCGTTGTTAAATTATATTTGAATCTAGCTAAATAGTTTATCCTTATTTCTAATCCAATCTTGATATCCGTGTAAAATGAGAGATGAGAGAACAGAATTAGATTTTTCGTTATTGTGACTGTAACTTCGAATTCAAAATTTTCAGTCTCAGACGATAAAGTCCTCTAAATATAAAAATAATTGGCATTAAATAAAATTCAATTATTTCAATTAATTTCACAGATAAAAAAATAATTAAATTAGAGATTAATTTAAATTATAATTTAATAAGTCACTAATTAAGAACCTTATAAGAATCTATAATGGGAAATCTTTTTTCTCTGAAGAATTATTTCATACCTATAGAAAGGTATGAAGTACGTAAGAATCGGACGATCCAATGTAAAATTAATATTTTTGGAGGTAAATTGTAGCTGTACCATCCTCCTATTTCTAATAACGGTGAAACTTTAAAAATATACCTAACCTGCGCTGCTCCTGAAAAACTACGGCATTGGGGACTTCAACAAAAACCACTGATCACTGTGACCACTTACATCAGATGGCTTTACCGCTCATTTGCTTGTTGACGTTAAAAAAACCAAATCCAATATCATCTTAAGTTCAAAATAAAACAAAGATTAAACCACTTAGTTGGTGACATTTGAAGCATTTTCTTATTAATTAACGAAAAACCGAAAAACTGCGTTCGTTTCCCACCCGGGGTAAATATTTGTGTGATGAACATAGATGTTTGCTCTGTGTCTGGGTGTTAATCTACACTAATATTATAAAGAGGAAAACTCATAAACTACTGGACCGATTTTAAAAATTCTTTCACCATTCAAAAGCTACATTATCCACGAGTAATATAGGATAGGTTTTATCCCGGAAATCCCATGGGAACGGGAATATGCGAGTTTTTCTTTGAAACCGCGGGCGGAGCCGCAGGCGGAAAGCTAGTTATCTATATAAGTATTTATTTATAAGTATATTATGTATGTTTATCAGTCATCTGGTTTCCATAACACAAGCGAAAAGCTTAGTATGGGATCAGATCGTGCCATGTGTGAAAATGTTCCCGAAATTTAAATATTTAAATATGTAAAGTGAACTTTTCGTTATATAATGTGTCAATTTCATTAAAATCGATCTAGCTGTGTATCCAAACTAAAGGCAAACTGACAGACAGACTTAAATAATTCTATATATTTATGAATTGCCCAACTAGAGAATTGATTTCATCAACTCTCTTACGATTTTAACTACCGACAATAAAGGTAAACATTGTTATTTATAAATATTGCATGAGTTTTTTACTGCCACTCATAATAAACTATACAGGGGGTTCCGCCTGCGCCGCTTGGGTACTATACAGTATGTGCAATAGAAGTTATACCCTTTCATACGCTGATCCTTGATGCATTTTTTTCGATAAATTTTTAAAAATCTCAATGCACATCTCTCACTGGCAACTGGTTTATCTTCGTTTGCAGACCTAACGCCTCTACAAATGGATTACTGTAAAAAAATGAGCTAGAGAAAGGACTGAATAGCTACGAGAGCAACAAAGGACTGGAAAGGGTAATAGGATACGGCTCAAGCGTGCTCAACACCCACATTCCAACGCTTGCGTTTTCATAAACACAGATATAGTTTAAGAAAACACATAGATTACACATAGAGTTTAAGAAAAATCTAATAAACGTTTTTTGTGGTTAAGTAGTTTGTTAATAAAGTATTTTGATGTATTCAGCGTATGCAAAACTACTTACACATTTAATTTAGCATACTACACCGACAACAGAACACCCTGTATATTATTAATAAAGATCATTGATAAATACTGACTTGGATTATTGTTTACTTCATCATAGCAGTATTATATATTCTTGTTGGAAGTTGGGAGTTTGTCATAAGCGTGTCGAAGTGTCTATACGTCTTGTGTTTGCTAAGTGTTTGCGAATATGAGGGGTAAGTTTTTTATAAGAATTTCAAGTCATGAGCGTATTTAAGAATCTACCTAATTATTGAATTATTATTTACAAAATGATTGGTTTTGTTACCTATTAAAACTCCGGTGTTTCACATTTTTTTATTTCGATAATTATAAATTATTACATGGTTTTCTATTTGGAAATAGTATATTTACCTATAAGTATTTTTTAATATGCCTTCGAATTTATTTAGATGGGTCAATTATTTACAATGCGCCTTTTTTAAGATTTAGCTGGCCATAAAAAATTAAGAAAAATATGAAGAGGATGTAAACATATTTTTAATTGAAATTTTGTAATACAAACGGCTCAATACAGATTTGAGCCCGCCCGAGCCCGAGTCGTTCATCAAACGTCTAATTATCTAATTTATTATATTATTATTGTATAAACAACTCGCAAATAACAGTATCAATAGAATATAATCTATATCGTACTTGATATTTATTGAATTATTTCTTTATCGGGGCTGGAAAAAATGTTTGTGTAATATTTTTTCGTTACGCGTGACATTTTTCCGTTACGCGCCATCTTTTTCTTATCCCTACAACGCGTGATTCGTATTTCTGTAAAGTTGCATATATTAAATATTTTTTTGAAAATTAAAGGTTATAAAGAAGTTGCACTTCTTACGTGTGTACACGCACACATTTTTATTTTATTTTAATATATTTAAAATTAATCTTATTATTTATCTTATTTTCATTATTACCAACTTAGAAAATCACAATTTTGGGTAGGTATCCAGTTTTGAAATAAAAATAAATAAAGTTTTTTAAGCAGAACAATCGTAGCAATTGCGCAATAGAGTAACCTTCTCTAGCCACACTAGTTCTAGGCTAGTCTAGTTTACTTAACTTCTTTGGTTTTAAAATTTAAATCTAATTTCTTTAAAATTATTAGATAATCGAATCGATAGAGTAATCGAACATTTATTTTTATTGTGTAATTATTCACAACAAGAAGCTTATATCCTCTAATTTTAATCGACACGTTGACTGGTTCATATGAAACTATATTGTAAACATTGACATTGTATGCTATAATTATGTCAAGAACAATTTGTATAATATTAACCACATTAACCTTATGAGTATTGATAGAGCAAGGATAAATAATTATAATTAATCTCAGTAAAAACGTATATTATTTAACAAATTTGCAGTCGAATATTTTAAAATAGTTTCATGCCAAGTAAATAGATACAAGTTCTTATAACTTTCACAATTATTATGAGAATAATATCAATAAAATATTAGTCGATATGTATAATTATGTCGATATCTTCCAAAAGCAATGGACCGATTTATATGATTATAAGCAATATGTGGAATTTTTTTAGTCCATAAAATTGCGATTATATTCAATAATAACATATTTTATTAAAGTATCTACATAAGTGTCAAATTGATAAATAACATTCTAGACAATTATAAGAGATAATACATGCACATATGCGGAGTTCCATTGCGAAAATATAATAATTTAAGTTCATGCTTATATTTGCTTTAATTTTTCTCGATTATATTTCTGATTCGTTACATATTTATACATTCCTTATTTTATACTTATTCAGTTTCAAGTCCTCTAAAGATGATTGAAATATTTGAAAGAATATAAACCTACTGAAACCACATCTGAAACTGTCCGAAATTTTCCTGTATTTTTTAGAATATACCTTTATATAATACTAGCTTTACGCCGGCGGCTCCGTCCGCGGTTTCAAAGAAAAACTCGCATAGTTCCCGTTCCCGTGGAATTTCCGGGATAAAACCTATCCTATATTACTTGAATTTTTAAAATCGGTCCAGTAGTTTATGAGCCCATTCATTACAATCAAACAAACAAACAAAGTTTTCCTCTTTATAATATTAGTGTAGATATCTTATCAATGCTATATGAAGTCGGTTTTATTCATCTTGATCATTTTATATATTTGAAGAACTAATGAACCTCAAAGTTTGCGTTACAGGACATTCTACTTTCCTCTTGCTTATTTGATTCTCTATGTCACAATCAAGTTCTAAGATAAACTTTGTTGTCGCAAAGGCAATCGAAAAGTTCGCACCAAAATTGCTAGGTCACAACTTTAGGCAAGTTAGTTATCTGGAACGAACACTTTGACAGAGAGGATAGTGTACAAATACAATATGGATGTGAACACCTATTTAATATTTTATATTTCAACTCATAAGATTGGAATGGTCTTTCATAAAGGCTTAGTATAAAACTAACAATTTTTCTCACCACCGAATTTTGTTACAATTAATTCTCAAGATAAATTTAGATAAAGAAAACAGTAGAATTCATCTGAGATTTCCAAATTTAAAAAAATTAATTGAAATAGTGCCAATATATGGCTTGATAAACTGCAATGAACTATTATTACTATGTGTTTGTCATGATTCACATAATCTTAAATGCAAATTACTCCATAAATAAAGTCACTCAATCGGTAAACAATGTGCCTAAAGTACCGTTAAATTAAACAACAAATAGGTATCTATTTAACATGTTGATCGAATAATTCCAGCGGGAACCCGTCAATATTGCTTTTATTAAAGGCGTATTAAATTCCTGATAAAAGGGAACATATTACTGAACCGTTTTTACAGGAAGCATGTTGTATAGGCCGATACACATTGAATAATTCATAGACCTTCGCTTTGTGGTCGGTAATTCAATTACGGTGGCTGGCCGCGATGAAAACAAGTGGTATTATATTGAAAAATAATATGACAGACAGATCAGATGGTTACTGCAGTAATTATAGTTAAAACCGCCAGCGTATAATATAAAATTTAATAAACAAATCTTATTCTATCATGTTTAATATGCATAAATTGGCCGTGAACATTAGCGGTGGTAAATAACTCATACGTAGTCCAATAAAATGTTGACATGTTATTGTTATATACAGGTTATATATATCAGATTTATCTCACAGTTAAGAACCGCCGAGAACTTTCGAAAGAAATTTCAAACAATAATTATCAGTAACAGATTTATTATATTTATTATCTAGTAGTTATATAATAATATCTCAATCCATCGTTATTTTTTGCGTTACTCTTTAGTACCTAATGTAATTTTAATTACTTAAAGTATAATAATGAATTAAAACAAACTTTTGCCGCTCGTTATACAATTTGGTTGCGGCCTCGCGATAGGTAGCCCAAAAGGATCAAAATTATGAATAAGGATTTATATGTAATAAAGATGGAATGAATAATTAAAACGGGGTATCGAAACTGAGCAATGGACGGTTTTATTGTATAAATTTACTTAAATCCCAAAAGGGTTTTCATTGGATTACGCGTATTTAAATACATATTACCTGTTCACAAATTAATATTTCTGGGAATAACTTAACTACAATCTACATTTCTGCGATAGTTCCTAATCAAATTTTTTTAAGGGATACTTCTTTAGGCGTGTTTAGGGTAAAATTTCAAGGTCGCGTCAGTGCAATACAGTCACATAATTACGTGACATACAAAAAAGACGTCATACCAAAATCGTCATTGAGTAAGGTGACGATTTTGGTATGTATCTTTGAATCTTGCCAAAGAAGTTTCACTTCTGACACGTGTGATCGGCACACACGTCCTTTTTTTAAATAACCGAATGTTTTGTGCAATAGATCAACATATAATTTTGAAAGTAAAATCTCAAGCGCTGACGATAAAAAGATAGCAGTCATTAGAACGAAAGTTTTTGCGGTTGGCAACACATGTCGGGAGAAAAGCTTACATCCGATGTTAATCCTAAAGGCGTGCTAATTAGCGCAAAAACAAACTTGTTGCGGCTGTAAATCACGATCCAGTGTTTGTATTGCCTTTAGAATTCGTAATTACGCGCAAGAGACGGGTTTGATTTACCTACTTTGGGATGTGTTACGTATTCCATGTGAAATTAGTGTCTTCTTTAGCCCTTAGCGGATATGTTTGCAGAATCTTAAAAATCTGTTCTGCCTTGAATGATGTTTAACAAAATTTAAAAATAATATTTATTTTTTATACATGAAATATTCATTTTTCGCTTTAGACGGAATTGTTATAAGTTTATAGGTATTCGATATAAATTAGCATCATACTTAGAGCTTTATCTTGCCGCATTTTCCGCTAAAATTGCGATATTATTACATAACATATTCAAACAAAGGCGAATAAATCTAGGTATTTAATAATATTATATGTATTATGTATCTTATATAAGGCTACACAATTATTTTTCATTAATAATTGTAGATGTGATAATGAAATGCGAAGCAAATAACTGACCAAATGTTTTTTGTTCTAGAAATTGAAAGCGTTCAGAGAAAGGGAACAACTTTAAACGTTAAATTTGATGATGGAGAGACTATAACATTTGAAGATTGCTGGCTCCGAGATAATTGCAGGTTGTATACGAGTTTCATAAAAATTATTCAATATTTTTTCATATAATATTTTCATTTTTCATCATCCAAATTGAGGACTGAGGATTTCTAAATACGATTTTCCTTTATTATGAATAGTTAATGTTTAATTTCGCAAAAATACCCCAGTGCTCACAATTTATGCGTTAATTTATCATTGTTAGAACATTCTCGTCTCGCTCCACTGCGTCATCGTATCTAGAAGCTACGCGTGCATTTTTGAATGTCAACAACTGATCTTATTTATCTATAAATAAAATTTATTATCATACCAAAGAGCATGCGATAAACACGCAACCTTTAGATATTTATTTTTAATTTTGTTTTTGCTATATATAAATGCAACTAATCGAAGATCATAGGGATGACGTATAGTTTTTCTCTTGGTTGTTCTCGATTTACCAATGATTATAGAATCGAATATGAAATCTTTATGAATATTTGTAAGATGTTTAATAAATGTTATAAGATATTAAGCAATTTTGATGGCTAATTTTATTTTTCTGTAAATATTGTAGATGTTCAAAATGCTTCAACGCAGCAACGAAACAAAGAGCTTTTCATATTTTAGACCTTCCTGATGTATCTTTTCAAGAAATAGAATTTAATAAATCAGGCCTCACTGTTATTTGTAAGTATAACGACTATAATTAGTTTCTTTTCTTTCTGCACATTTTCAAATGCCTTGCTTTAATGATCTTGGTTTTCGTACCAAACACGCAATACCTAAGCGCGTTGGATTTTGATAGCACATGATATGTGCCGATGGCATATAAACGAGAACATGAATTTCTTATTTAAGAAAATACTTTTAACTAATAAACATATAAAAATAACGAAGTATCACACTTTATGCGTAAAATATAACAGTATAATCAAAAGAGTACCTATACAATATTATTTTACTATATTTTATAGGGAACGATGACCACGTATCTACATACACACCAGACTTCTTACTACAATTCCACAACAAAATTTGGAGCAACAGCCGAAGAATGGCGCCAAAGTTATGGCGGGGGAAAGTTCCAGAAGTTGCTAGAATCCCAGCTCACACATTTATTAACAGCACCGATGGAGCCAAACTAATATTTCAATCTCTTCTCGACTATGGACTGGCGTTTGTTGAACAAGTAAAGTTATTAATTATATAATTCAAAAGAAATTAATGTAGTTCTAGAACATCACGATTATATTATTATGAGATATTATTATGTAGACCATTACAATGACCTTATTATACTAGTAGACGCGGCATACGCCAACATCAGTGCACTAAAAAACAGCGTAATTAATATATACCTACTTACTAACGCATTATCACCAATACAGTTGTTCTCTCTTTCACTCTCACGCACGAGACATAATACATGTCTCACTCATGTACTTCGTAATAACAACTGCCGATTAAAATATAAAAAGAACGTCCAGCCACGACGCTGAATGGTGCGTGACTAAGTGAAACTCGGGCACTTAGCTGAGTTTTTTCTTGCCAAAATAGAGAGCGGGTAACGTATCTAGCTTTTTTATATATCATAGGACCATTATAGCATAGTATACCTATACAAAACGCTACGTTAACTTTATAATAATTATTGTTGTAGCGTGGAAACAATAATATACAACCGAGTATATCGGTGGTAGGGGCAGTAGGTACGAATGTGACCGTACGCAGATTTAATATTTTCGTTTTAAACCCAATATAAAACTAAAAACTGTCTTATTATTGGTATTCCCTTTTATTGGCGTGTTGTTTTGTTAAAGTTAATTATAAATATTGTAATACAAATAGCTGTAAGGAATCTATGTATGTAAAAATAAAATAATAATAAAATAAATAATACTTTAATTTATAGAACTATTTTATAAACTAATTAATGATTATTTTTTAAGGTTGAACCTACATTAGAAGCAACAGAAGTGGTTTGCAAAGCGCTAGGTGGAATCCAGAATACCCTTTTCGGTGGAATGTGGACCATCAGCCCAGAGCCTGGAGTCAATGATACAGCGTACATGAATATTGCTCTTCAACAACACACAGATCTATCTTCTTTTACGGAACCAGCTGGGTAATTCGTTTTTTTTTTACATAAATTGAACTGTTAATCTTAAACAATAATGACTTATCATTGCTTGGGAAGGTTGCTTTTTTTTTGTTTAAAGAAGCTTTTAAACGATATTATGGATAAAGCAGTTAACTGTAAAGGGCAATGTATCATAAATATACAATGTACCTAATATTCGTAATTGACAACGAAACCAGACAATGTTATATTCAAAGTGATAAAAAACGACTTAGAAATACTAAATAAAGATTAATTGCCATTCCAAAATTTAACTTGAAGTATTTTTAGTAATTCTTTATCAATAATCTGTATTCATTTTCAGTCTCCAAGTATTCCACTGCCTGCGACATGACGGTATTGGAGGAGAGAGCGTCGTCTCCGATGGTTTTTACGCAGCAAATAGATTAAAAGAGGAGCATCCTGAAGACTTCGCATTTTTGACCCAATACAATGTTGAAGCAGAGTATATGTTCGATGGACATTCATATAGATATGCGGCCCCAGCTATTGAATTGGATAGATTCGGAGATCTTAAGGCTATCAGGTAAATACAGGTTTGAAATTTCTCATTTAAAACTAGAAAACAAACATCAAAGAGTGTTATAGTTAACTGGCGTACTGCTATTGGCACTAAACTAATAATATAAATTAACATTTAATATGTTTGCGATTACTAAACTAAAAAAAGAGCGTGTGCCGAGCACAAGATGTCAGTGGGGAAACTTCTTTGGTAAGATTCAAAGATACCGAAATCGTCGTCTTATTCCATGAAGTGGCGGTAGGTATTAGGTACCATGACGTGACCTTGAAATTTTACTCTCAATACGCCTAAAGAAATTTAACTTCAAAGTAATAATGTTTATTCATGAATTTATAAGAAATGTTTCCTTCATTTCAGGTTTAATTCATTCGACCGAGCACCAATCGCTTTCGATAAGCCTGAAGAATGCAGAGCGTATTACCGCTCAATGAAGAATTTCGCTAAGTATATAGAAGATCCAGCGTGCCAATGGCAGTTTAAATTAAAACCAGGTTAGTTATATTGAGGTCTATATTATATTAATTGAAAACTGTTTGCCAATCTAGTTCGTGGAAATTAATATTCGATGCAGCACCTGTTTCGTGGTTAAGATCGATTCATCACACTAAACCCTGTTATAGCAACTCTAAATTATTGTAACGTATATTTGATACTTGCAAGTATTTATTCTATGACGTCATGTTCGGTTAGTATATAGATTTTATTTGTAACTTAAACTATATCTAATTCTGTGGTCACGAATTTCATTTAGTTTACGGGCTTTCCACGATAGGTACTATTTACATATTTAATATTTCATTTTAAACGGCACAAGTTAAACGTATTATTTCATTATCAAAACTTGTTCAATGAATATTAGAAATTATGTATGAATAATATATAATTTATAAGTGCCCATGAATATTCATGCATCTCCCGATATGGGGGCGATATGAGAGAAATTTACTTTTAAGGTTATTTATCAAAACAAAGCAATGAGGTTCTTATCAGTCGCCAGTAGAAACAACTTTCAGAATTAAATATAAAAATAAATAATCACCCACTAAATTTAACCAAAAAGTTTAGCAAAAACAAACTAAGCATGATCAACGCTTAGTTGCTTCAAAATAACTATACTACCTTAACACCATGAGTTAAAAAAACTGTGTAAATTTTAAGATTACAAAAACCTGCAACGTTGTTTTAACTTACAATATTTTACATTACTTTTTCAGGTACAATTCTGGCATTCGATAACTTCAGAGTGCTCCACGGAAGGACTGGTTTCACCGGCATGAGGGTGATCGGCGGCACCTACGTAGCTAGAACCGATTGGCTTGATAAAGCACGCTCTTTAGAACTTATTAAGTGAATAATAAACTTTCTCTGGATTTTTCTACATTTAAAATTATTGATAAGATATATAAACACTACCTGATATATTGTTACAAATGTTAATAAAATATGTAACCATAGTTACACGTGTAGTTTTATTACAACCTCAATAAATTAGTATATATGTACTGCTTTAATTTATCACCCGAAAGTTTATCTATATTTTTTGTTAGTGAACTAATTTGGTTTAGATAACTACTGCCATGTGCTACTACTATTCACATTTTTGCTAGTCTCTGATAGTATTGAAAAATATAGAGAATAAAATATGAGATTATGCAATTTTAGAAAATGGTATATGCTCGTTAATTTGAGGAAAACTTGTACATTGAGATACAAACACTATGCAGTAAAGTACTAAGAAAATCTCGCCATAAATTCAACGCAATTAACGAAATTATAGAGGAACGTGATCTATTCAAATAATTTAGATTGCCTAATTTCATCGTATGATAACATTGAATGTATTCCCATTAGGGACTGTAATGAATTCCATTTATTCTCGTACTTCGTACCTTACCTTTGAAATTCCATTAAAACATTGATTATAGGTATAAAAGCTTTTAAGGTAAATAGACAAATCTTGTTACTGTTGTTTTATCGCAAATTGAAGTTTCGTCAATTTCGGCAACACAAATGCGGGGCTTATGAGCATTGTATGTACGAATCCTAAGTACGAATATCATTACATCCAAATGACGTCTTTCATTTTTATTGTGTTTAACAAAAGTCGAATGGGTTTTTCTTCGGCTCTAGCCTGATAAGGTTATCAGTGGGAATTAATGTTCCAATTTCGTTTCTTTTATGCTTTTCAGATTTTTTATAAATAAATAAGGTAGGTACCTGGGTACCTTCGAAATTCGTAATGTTAATGTTGTTAGGGATTAAAATAAAACCACATTTTGGAAAACAAAATATTTTACTTAAAATACTTAAAGTCCATATTTACAAATCTTTATAGTACGGTCTCCTTTTTGTACTATTACAAATTACAATTCAATGAAGCGGTCTATATTTTTTTTCACGTTTAAACACATAATATTATAAATACTTTGTAAATTTCGAATATTATATGTAACGATCCCGAAATCATAATTTACGTTAATTATTGTAATGTATTTAATAATTGAAATATAAACCCTGTCCTCATACTGTTAGTACCTATATCCACAAAATATCTTTACTACTTACAAAAAAAATGTCTGTGATCATCATTCAGTTAGGAACTATATTAAATACATGAC
This sequence comes from Colias croceus, assembly GCF_905220415.1. Classification (NCBI taxonomy): domain Eukaryota; kingdom Metazoa; phylum Arthropoda; class Insecta; order Lepidoptera; family Pieridae; genus Colias; species Colias croceus. Next base: position 9,163,326 of record NC_059541.1, on the reverse strand, counting down.
CAGACAATTATTATACTAATTTGTGATATTTATGAAGAAAGTGTCATTCATAATATTTTACTAGAATAATACGAATATTTGATTTATTTGAAAATATACTCTACAATATTCAATATATCTCGGAGAAATTAAAATCTCCACTAGTTAGGTACCAGATATGTTTAAGAACTATATTTGAAAAATAGTACAGAATGAAGTATTGCTAATTATTTGTAGTAAAACTGTTTAATACACACGTGTTTTAGTTTATTTATTTTATTATTTAAATAGACAATGTTTTGTTCACAACATGTTTTCTCTAAGGAACTTCTCGAGGCCGTGGTACAAGTGATGTCTGACTCCTCCCAGGCCGTGATCTTCGTCGGTGTAACTCTGAAAATTTTTATAAGTATAAAATGCAGTTTAAAGATCTTAAAAAATAAAAATATAACTGTCTTACCACAAAAAACTTTAGAAAGTGCTTAAGTGTTACTTTAAGCGCGTTTTTTAATTTGGTTTTGTCGTTTTTCACATAGACAACTATTAAAGTGTCAGATCCCTGGTTATTTAGACTGTGTTTAAATTGTTTTGTGGTAAGACCAAGGTACATCCAAGGTAAGACCATAATAGTTTTGTCTTGCAAAAGGAACGAAATATAGGTACGAATGATAATGATTATGATAGTTATCTAACTCGATAACATTTTTTTTCTTTATCCCCACGTAGGCTTCACAATAGAGTTACTTCTTTCTAATAGCGAGATAACCTAATGTATTATCATTGACGACGAATGAACGAATGACGAAATTTATGAAGATAATAATTATGATGATAATGATAATGATATTGATGATGATGATGATGAAAATAATAATAATGACGAAGCCACGATCCGAACTACTAAGAATAATAATTGAAATTCTCTGCTGGTGGACGTTTTTCCAAAAACAAAATATGATATGAATTTTTTCAATGCGAGAGGTAAGTAATATGTTTCTCAAGCAATCATGTGACCTAGATCAGTGTCTACTTTCAGATAGACTTGTGGTCAAATGTCTACTTGATCAAATATAAAAAAGGGAAAAACTAAAATAATAGGGCTGCTTGGAAAAGATTGCTTGAAGCAAAAAAGCCTTGCATTCAAATATCCTGTTTTTATGTAGAAGAGTTTGGGTACTTTTGTATGGGCTAGTGGCGTCGGGCTTTCGCGGCCAGTGATGAAACTTGGACTCAGAAAAATCTTATAATAAATCACCTAGATTCTATATATATGAATAATACAAAACCAATATTATTCATGTATTTAGAATCTAGGTGATCTATTACCTTTTTAAAACCAAATATCTGTTCGTTATACGTTTCAAGATGTCCGTAATAACTTTTGGTCACAATATATTGTTCTTTTAAAATATCCAAGTTTCATCCATTGCCCGCGAATATTCATCACGACGCCAACTTTACCCAAACCTTTGTATTTTCTGTTTTTGTATGCAATAAAGATTATAAATAAATACATACCATCTGAGTGAAATACACGTCGTTCTTCTGCAACACTCGTGAGAACAACATGGCGTGTTGGTAGTGCACATTGTCGTCTTCTGTGCCGTGGACCAGGAAGTAACGCTTATTGCGGTATGCTTCCACCTGGGAAATAATGGGAAGTGATTATAACAGGAAATCTTATCATTATAGATTTAGGCTTTGCTGTGTATTTGGTGGCGAACATGATAAATTATCCAATTTAAATTGTAACATCTTATTTATTATTACACATTAATTATTATTTATCCTACTGATATTATAAATGCGAAAGTTTGTGAGGATGTGTGTGTGTTCTCTCTTTACTACTACTACTCCTACTCCTCTTTCACGCAAATTCTACTGAACCGATTACAATGAAATTTAGCACACATAATATAGAGGGTAACTTGGATTTACATAGTATAAATACAAATACACTAATTTTGATAAAAGCGCCATCTATGTTAACGTTTCAATACTTACAACGGAAGGTGTCAGGAGTGAAGAGTTCGCGTAACCCTCGGGGTTGTTCTGAGGAGTGTCCATGTACCGCTCTGTATAGATGGTGTCTGTAATCAAAACGTTTTTTGTTAATACAAAATTATATTTTATAGATAACCTACTAATTTTATCTATATAATAAGATCTAAGCTAAGGATATAAAGTGGCACTGAAAATTTCAGAGTAGAAATACCATTTTGAAGTTAATAAATTGAGAACAATTGACAACATTTCATTTTTTATAAGGCCATAAAAGAAAAATACCGTTTCTTTATTTTGCTCTTGCGATTACAGAAAAAAAATTATTTCATTTTTTTATCGCATATTTTAAGAGAAATTAAATAAAAACGATAAATGTGATGATGACGTCATACATACGGAGGAATAAAAATGAGCCTTAGCCTAATTTAAAAAAAGTTAAAAAAAAAACTATCACTGACATTTACAGGGTATGGCATGTGTCAAATTTCATAATAATGTCATTTTTGTGAATTAATCATGTCAACAAACTTTTAAATCGTGTTATTGTGTATTGGTTTTTTAATTTAATCTCATTACCGCGATGTTTGTTTGATTGGAGTTGGACAAATTTATTTATATTATACAAATAGTGCCTATAGTGTTCATAATTTTCTTGAAATAAAAGACTTTGTTTACTTACTAAAAGTTGTATTTATTTAACACTTTCCAACGTTTTTGGGATAATATATTTGCTTCCCAGAAATTTCCAGCACCCCTTAACAAATCCTGCATAAAGTCATCATCATCAGTACTTGTGAATAAGTTTCTTTTGTTTAAAATTTGGATCAGCAAATAACAATTAACAATATTTACAAAACTTGACGAGTCAAAGTGACAAATGTGCCAAAATGTCAACTGTCAAGATTTCTTTTTAATTTAAACTAGTTATGTGGCAAAGGAAAAAATGTATTCCTCCGTATGTATGACGTCATTCGGCGCTTACGACATTTTAGAATGAGATGATTTTAAAACTCAAAAAGATGAATGAAAACTTCGATATTTAGAAAAAGCAAAAAATACGTGTATCATAATTTTTGATCTAGTTTTCATTAAAATAAAAAAATAAGTAGCATAAAATTTTGAAATGTTGTCAATTGAAATTAATTCGACCGGCCGACCTACCGAGATTGTACCAATATATATTATAAAGCCGAAGAGTTTGTTTGAACGCACTAATGTTAGGAACTACTGGTTCGATTTGAAAAATTCTTTCGGTGTTAGTTCATTCATCGAGGAAGGCTATGGCTATATTATGTCATCATGATAAGACCAACAGGAGCGGAGCAACGCGGGTGAAACCGCGGAGGGCAGCTAGTGTCTGATAAGTTATTTATAATGGTGTTCGAATCACTTGAATTATTCCTATATTTAGATGTTTTGATTCGAATAAATCTGATAATGATCTGACGTTCTGGCAAAGAGAAAAGTGTAATGCTTTCCAATAAAATATTTTGAGATGGGGGGCCCTGGGCACTGGCCCCGCGTGCCCTAATGGTAAAGACGGTAATGCATATATAAACGCAGTTCATTAAAGAAACGAATCTTCAATGGCGGCGCTTATCATTCCCTCTCGCTTACACACGGCCGTACGGCATGCAAAAAAAAGGGAAAAGTAAAATCACTAAAATTTATTTGATTTTCCCTATAATAGTTTTTATCATTAATTTACAATGACAATTATGTATTTGCGAAACTAAATAATGTTTTATTGGAATTTGACAAAATATGTTCTTTGGGAAAAGTTGTTCAGTTTTATGGGCACAAGTATTATGGGGATTTTGTTACATTCTGTGTACGTAAATATGATAATTCATATAAATACACAAATACCATAACAAAAAAATTTGTCAACAAACAATTTGAAATAATTAATAAAATACCTAATTACATATCCCATTAACGTTATTTTTATTTTCTTTTTTGCTGACCTTAACATATGTCAGTGTCAGCTTTGGTCGCCATTGAAGATTCGTTTCTCTAACGAAACGCGTTAAGTTACACAGTATAGCTAATAATATTACCATAGAACCGCCAGTCGACGACGGGCGCGACGGCGACAGCGCAGCGGAAGGGCCCGCGCGCGAGCGCCAGCGACGCCGCGTAGCCGCCGTACGACCAGCCCCACACGCACGTGCGGTTGCTGTCCAGCCACGGGACCTGCTCGTGCAGCAACCTGCCAATTTAATAACATTTTTATTTTTGAAGTTATACCTCTTTTAGCGCTATGGAGAAAAATGATGAGAGTGAATTTTTACGATGCGCGCGCGCCTTAATTTAACAGCATGAAGTTAGTTCTAGGTGGTATGAAAATATATACAGTGGTGGTCATATAATTAAGAACGCTGATACAAAGGGAAGATTTTTTCAGACTAAGATACATAACTAATTTCATGTAATTATTTTTATTTTGTTCGATATAGAAATACTTTTCCAATTAATCACTGTATTCATTAATACACGTGATTAGCCTGAAAATTAATACACAAACTTTTTACACTACTTCTAAACATAGTATTCCTATTTACTGGCTGCAGGTCACGTAATTAAGAACGCTAAATAGTTTATACTATTTAAATAGTGAACACTCGACTCGATTTGTGGTTGTAGGTTACTGTTTGTATAAATCTGGCGCCATTAAGTGATGCAAAAGATTAAAAGTGATTACTTCTTATTAAAAAAATAAACGTTGTGATAAATCTACTAGGGAAGTTAAAAAATTCTTCGCGGGAAGAATTAGTCTTACAAAAATATAACTGATCATCTGCAATGTTCAAAAACTATGGTTTTCCACGCCATAAGACATTTTGATACGTATTAAACAACTTCGGATGTCCCACGTATGCCAAGACAGAGAAAAACAACTCCTCGAGATGACCTAAACATCGTCCGTATGGCGAAACAAAATCCTGTTAAGGGGTCCAATGAGCTGAGAAAAGAATATTTCGGGGAAAATAACCCTTCAGCAATCTCAGCACGCACTATTCGAAGACGTTTGGTAGAAGAAAAATTGCATGGTCGGATAGCAAGAAAAGTACCCATGTTGAAACTTTGTCACAGGCAAGCCCGGCTTAGATTTGCAAGAAAATATGAACACTGGACTGTGCGAAATTGGAAAAATGTACTTTTGTCTGACGAAACGAAAATAAACAAAGTATGTTCCGATGGAAAACGTTATCTTCGACGTCCTCCGAATACAGAATTCGACCCTAAGTACACGAAAGTTACATTAAAGCAAGGTGGTGGAAATGTGAAAATTTGGGGGTGCTTTTCTGGACATGGTGTTGGACCTGTAAAGTTGATAGAAGGTAACATGGATCAATTCCAATATAAAAATATACTGGAAGAAACAATGCTACCTTATGCTGAAGAAGTTCTACCGGTTATTTGGACATTCCAGCATGACAATGACCCAGCACATACTGCACACACTGTAAAGGAATTTCTAACAGCGCCGTCAGTTTCTGTTTTGGACTGGCCAGCTAACAGCTCTGACCTAAACCCAATAGAGAATCTGTGGTTCGAAGTAAAGAAAAAGGTTTCAAATACACAGTGTCGAACTTTAATGGAGCTGTACGACGTTTTTTTAGAAGAATGGAACTCTATTTCTTTAGCAAAATGTCAAAAATAAATAGAGTCAATGCCTCGCCGGTGTAAAGCAGTAATAAAAAGCCGTGGACATGCTATTAAATATTATTTTTAGTTAAAAATGTATTAACTTGCTTTATAAATTTTTCGCGCAACATATTATTGTAAATTTTTAAATGAAAGTGTCATACAAAACAATTCCCGAGCAGATAAATTAATCGTTCTTAATTATTTGTCCAGCTTCACTGCAGTTATTTGAATGTGTTGCTTTGGTAAAATAAATTATTTTTGAAAAAAAATTGTTGGCGATTTTATTATTAATTCTTAAACTCAGTTGCTCTATTAAAGTGGCTATTTTATGACATAACTAGTTGCTTCTCAGAAGGTGCACATCTCTGTGTATGACATTATTTAAATAAAAATTTCTAGTACTTCAAATCGTTCTTAAGTATATGACCACAACTATATATGAAAATTGATTACTATGTTCAAGTCGTATAATCTAGTATTTTTTTTCCATACGCCAAAGAAGTATAACTTCTCACACTCTTTTTTTATTTCTAATTGTTGATAGGGAAGCGCTTGACCATAATCTCGCCTGATGGAAAGCTAAGATGTGGTCTAAGATGGCAAGCCCTTCCCTAGTAGTTACTGGTTCACTCTTCCAAAAATTAAAAAAGAGCATGTTTGACGAGCAAACGTGTCAAAGGAAAACTTCTTTGGCAAAATTCAACAAAATCGTCTTTTTACTCCATAACATGACGGTATTGTCATGACGCGCGACGCGACGACGAGAGTAAAATTGAAATTTTACCCTCCACACGCCTAAAAAAGTTTCACTTCGAAACTCTGAATAAAATTCAATGTGAAACTCAACTTCAAACTTTCAACCCATGGGGAGTGCGTATACTAAATGACAGGCGTGAGCCTATCATTTAGTACACACACTGCAAGCCAAATCTATCGTGACGTCATCTGAAGTGCATCATCGTCCACACACTACACAAGCACAACGCTCACATTTCAAATTCAATGAGCGAAATGTGATAATTTTCTTTGAAAAGCTTAGTATGGGATCAGATCGTGCCGTGTGTGAAAATTGTCGTGAAATATTTATTTATTTAATCATATTACGACCAAATTGACTCTGCTAAATTTGTAGAGTAACTCATAACTAACTAACCAAAACCAAAAGCCACATAAACTCACCTAGTAACAGTAACCTGGTCGTCCACTTCCACAGTTCCCAGTTTCCTGTTCACCGCGAACATATTATCGACACCGGACAACCCTGAGCCTCGTCCATCGATACGAGCGACGGCAATGTTGTACCGGCTCACTAGTGATGTGCCCCAGTCGACGTTCCACCGCTTTGTCACTTGTGCTGTGTCGGGGCCGGCGTAGCTGGAATAAGTTTATTTATATTATAGCAGGTTTGATAATAATCGGACTTTTTGAATTACGGAATATCTTTGTAACAAGAGTCGCTATTTCTGTTAATTATTTCTGGTGTATCTGTACCTCTTTATTCTCGTCGCAAACAACCTATGATGGCAGGTGCCTTATAAATTAAAAAAATAATTCTAAAAAATAGAACCATAGAACTTAACAAGAATTTCTCCACTATAGGCGAACTGCAACTCTATCACACACTCTAAGTCTTTATAGTTTCGTTACGGCGGCTTATATCGCGCTACGCCTGCAGCAATACTTGGGCGTCCGGCAATACTTATACTAGAGATAGAGACATAGAGCGTAACAAGCATCTCTCCACTGTAGAGCTGCGACTCTATATTAATTATACTAGAGATAGAGACATAGAGCGTAACAAGCATCTCTCCACTGTAGAGATGCGACTCTATATTAATTATACTAGAGATAGAGACATAGAGCGTAACAAGCATCTCTCCACTGTAGAGATGCGACTCTATATTAATTATACTAGAGATAGAGACATAGAGCGTAACAAGCATCTCTCCACTGTAGAGCTGCGACTCTATACTTATACTAGAGATAGAGACATAGAGCGTAACAAGCATCTCTCCACTGTAGAGATGCGACTCTATACTTATACTAGAGATAGAGACATAGAGCGTAACAAGCATCTCTCCACTGTAGAGCTGCGACTCTATACTTATACTAGAGATAGAGACATAGAGCGTAACAAGCATCTCTCCACTGTAGAGCTGCGACTCTATACTTATACTAGAGATAGAGACATAGAGCGTAACAAGCATCTCTCCACTGTAGAGCTGAGACTCTATACTTATACTAGAGATAGAGACATAGAGCGTAACAAGCATCTCTCCACTGTAGAGCTGCGACTCTATACTTATACTAGAGATAGAGACATAGAGCGTAACAAGCATCTCTCCACTGTAGAGCTGAGACTCTATACTTATACTAGAGATAGAGACATAGAGCGTAACAAGCATCTCTCCACTGTAGAGCTGAGACTCTATACTTATACTAGAGATAGAGACATAGAGCGTAACAAGCATCTCTCCACTGTAGAGCTGCGACTCTATACTTATACTAGAGATAGAGACATAGAGCGTAACAAGCATCTCTCCACTGTAGAGCTGCGACTCTATACTTATACTAGAGATAGAGACATAGAGCGTAACAAGCATCTCTCCACTGTAGAGCTGCGACTCTATACTTATACTAGAGATAGAGACATAGAGCGTAACAAGCATCTCTCCACTGTAGAGCTGCGACTCTATACTTATACTAGAGATAGAGACATAGAGCGTAACAAGCATCTCTCCACTGTAGAGCTGAGACTCTATACTTATACTAGAGATAGAGACATAGAGCGTAACAAGCATCTCTCCACTGTAGAGCTGAGACTCTATACTTATACTAGAGATAGAGACATAGAGCGTAACAAGCATCTCTCCACTGTAGAGCTGCGACTCTATACTTATACTAGAGATAGAGACATAGAGCGTAACAAGCATCTCTCCACTGTAGAGCTGAGACTCTATACTTATACTAGAGACAGAGACATAGAGCGTAACAAGCATCTCTCCACTGTAGAGCTGCGACTCTATACTTATACTAGAGATAGAGACATAGAGCGTAACAAGCATCTCTCCACTGTAGAGCTGCGACTCTATACTTATACTAGAGATAGAGACATAGAGCGTAACAAGCATCTCTCCACTGTAGAGCTGAGACTCTATACTTATACTAGAGATAGAGACATAGAGCGTAACAAGCATCTCTCCACTGTAGAGCTGAGACTCTATACTTATACTAGAGATAGAGACATAGAGCGTAACAAGCATCTCTCCACTGTAGAGCTGCGACTCTATACTTATACTAGAGATAGAGACATAGAGCGTAACAAGCATCTCTCCACTGTAGAGCTGCGACTCTATACTTATACTAGAGATAGAGACATAGAGCGTAACAAGCATCTCTCCACTGTAGAGCTGAGACTCTATACTTATACTAGAGATAGAGACATAGAGCGTAACAAGCATCTCTCCACTGTAGAGCTGCGACTCTATCACTCACACGTAGACCAGCAGCGGCACGTTGCTGCGGGCTCTATAGTCGGGCGGCGCCTGCAGCAATACTTGGGCGTCCGGCAATCCGGCGCCCAGAGATAGAGACATAGAGAGAGTAACTGGCATCTCTATAGTGTTGGCCAGTTGGGATACTTTGTCGTTGTCCTCCCAGGTTCTGATGCGAGTGCCATTCTGAAAACATTACACATACATATTGAAAAACTATAAAATAGATAGAAATTCATTATGGTTTCCTATCATTTTACTGTTTAGTAGAGAAATAGGAAACGCTAAAAAAACTTAGTTGTAAGCATGTATACAAAATACTACTAGGTCCTACTCAAGTTCAAAAGCATTCACAAACGAAATAATGTATGTCTTTCGTAGTAGCGCAAGTATCAATAACGTGCGATGACACACAGCATCACATCACACCGTCAATTTGCTTATGCAACTTTCAACATTTTCCACCAATTACTCACCACATCATAAATAAATATCTGCGGTACATCTGGTCCAGCACACGTCACAGTAACACGCGTAGCCTCTTCATTGATAACAGCATCATTGTAGAGACACTCCCCACCGCTAGTGCGAGTGACGTCACACGTGAAGCAAGTCACGACTCCGGTAGAGCTCACTGTGTATATGTGTTGTTCGCTGCTGTCGTTCACGCTGGTTGCTTTGTACCAGCTGGGGAAAAATTAAAGTTAAAGTAGAGTTATTATGTATGCTGAAGTATGTTATAGCTGTTTTTTTTAGATTGGGATCTATGTAGAGCAAACAACAAAGGAGTTAGGTAAATTAGTTCGCTATGCCGGTAGAGCTCACTGTGTATGTGTTGTTCGCTGCTGTCGTTCACGCTTGTTGCTTTGTATCAGCTGAGGAAAAAGTAGATTTTTTATGTAGAGTTGCTGAAATATGATAATAATAAGCTGTTTTTTTTAGATTGCGATCTATGTAGAGCTAATTAACTAACGATAAAGGAGTTAATAGTTATAGCAGATCGCTATGCCGGTAGAGCTCACTCAGTGAGCTCTACCGGCATAGCGATAGCATACCGGCGAGCTTGTATTATGGTAGCGCTAATTTTTATTTTATTGAGATGAATATAGAACTAACGATGTAGGAGTTAGGTAAAACTGTTAACCCGGCGTTATTGTTAATTGCCGTTATAATTATATGCCGTTATAGTTAATTCTGTATATGTGTTTTTCGCTGCTGTCGTTCACGCTGGTTAGTTTGTACCAGCTGGGGAGAGATGTAGAGCTTTTATGGTGTGTTACTGAATAAGGTAATTCGGTAGAGCTGTTTTTATTTAGATTGAGGTGTATAACTGTATATACTGGGCGCAGGTATCTGTAGCACAGTTTATACTAAGATACCGAAGTTCCTCCTATTTTTATTGTATATTTTTTCAAATTAATTTATGATATTAACTATATGTGTAAATTGTTTATGAAATGTGAATGTAAATGAATAAATAAATAAATACTGGGAGAGAGTTGTAGTGATATAGAATTTTTATGTAGAGTTAATTATTTTTTATAGAGCAGGTTTGTTTTAGAGCAAACAATAATGGAGTTATGAAAATTCACTACGCTGTGAGAGCTGACTGTGTTATGTGTATTGTTCCCGCTAGTTGATTTGTGCTATTTGGGCCAGATTGGTAGAGCTTTTGAATATGAAATTTTAGGTAGAATTAGAAGTATGTAAAATAAAATACGTTATAGAACAAAGACTTAGGTAGAGCAAGAAAGGACAGTTTTTATAGAGCAGAATGTAGATAGTTAAGTGCATTTTATGTGGAGCGGGATATAATATTAGTGTCTATAATCTATATCATTTATTGGTACATTTAGATGATATACGAGTGGCTGAGTTGGTTAGGCATCCGCCCCGGAATGGCGCGAAGATGCGGGTTCGAGTCCCGCGCCGCGATCGAATTTTTTCTATTCTTTATAAATTTATATTTATAAAGCATTTGAATGCCATAAAAACCAAAAAATATACATTTAGATGATTTGAAAAACGTCTTTAAAGTAAGGTAAAGTTTCTTACATAACATTATTAGTAGTCCAAGTCATGATCTCCAGAACAGTGTGTGCAGTGTTGGAGCGGCTGCTCATCGTCCACATCGCTGTGGCGGTCGTGCCTTGAGTTATTTGCACAACTTGCTTATATAACACGTTGTTTACTGCCTGCAATTTGATTTTTTGTTAAATAAAATATTTATATCGATTCGTAACTAGCTGATTAACTTTTTAAATCAATACTTAATATTATAAATGCGAAAGTAACTCTGTCTGTCTGTTATTCAATCACGCCTAAACTACTGAACCAATTTTCATGAAATTTGGTATGGAGATATTTTGATACCCGACAAAGGACATAGGCTAGTTTTTATCCCAGGAGAGTGACGCAATCCCAGAAATCCCACGGGAACGGGAACTATGCGGGTTTTTCTTTAATTGCGCGAGCGCAGCCGCGGGCGGAAAGCTAGTCATAATATAATTTCTAAAATATTCGAGCAATTTATTCGAATCGAGTAAAATGTTAATTAATGTTTTATAAGCTTTTCTTTTTCCACGAAAATATATCGAGTATTGTAAATACTGAAATAAGAAAAAATCGTTATACTTACGAAGGGCAAAATTGTAATAAATGCGTTTCCCTGTTGGTTGAAAATCATGGGAATGTTGTCGATCCAACCATTTGCTTGAGTGTAGCTGAAAATCTGAAAAACAAACATGAATTCGTATTATTATTGGACTGGTATATATAATTTACGCGGCTATCCCTTTTCAGTAAAAATATTAATATTATCTTATAATATTTTAAAAGCTTTCATTCAGTCAAGTTACTAAGAAGGAATTTCTTTACAACTCTGTGATAAGAGATTTTATACATTATATTTAAGATACAAAATATGTCAGTTTCAAAATATTTTATATCAGAGTTATTTCATAACGTTCAAAAATAATTATCCATTTTTCCATATTATCCATTATACATGCGAACAGCGAAAGTAACTCTGTCTGTCTGTTACACAATCACGCCTTAACTACCGAACCAATTTGCATGAAATTTGGTATAGAGATATTTTGATACCCGAGAAAGGACATAGGCTATTTTTACCCCGGGACATAGGATAGGTTTTATCCCGGAAATCCCACGGGAACGGGAACTATGCGGGGTTTTCTTTGACTGCGCGGACGAAGCCGCGGGTGGAAAGCTAGTAATAATTATAAATAACATACTCGTTGGCAAGCAAGAGTTCCCTGCGTGCAAAGCTCGACCACCATTTGTGTTTGAACTCTATCCGTCCACATCACTGCTATTGTGTTCGCGTTTATAAATGTCACGTCTTTTAGGATTGCTCTGGAAATTGAAATTTTGGAATTGAAAATATGTTAAGATATAAGAATTACGAATATTTATGATAAAAAATTAAGATGAAAATCAAGTAATTAACATATTATATTTTGAATTTTTTTTATGGAATAAATGTTACTTAATTAAATTTAATCATTTTATATTCATACAATATTACTGTTGTATGTATCACTAAAAAAATGTGTATTTACACATTTCTGTATGATGAAATTTTCCCCTAATATTCCATAGGGAGAAGAAACACTTCTGCGGCGTACAATAATAAAAAATGTTTATAAATTTCGCATTTAAAACGTAACAAAATTTATTTACTTTCAAAATATATAATTCTGAAAAAACAAAAAAATGCAACTTACTGATTAAGATCGGTTGGTGCGTTGTAAACAGTTTGAGCGGCGCTGTTCAAGTCACGGACAGATACCGTCACAGTGGGGTTCGTTGTACCGGACTGAAATATTTGTAGAAACAATTAAAAAATGAACATTTTATTATGGGAATACGGAAAGATTCATTTTCACTGAAAATGATACAGTTGAAAACATACAAAAGTTAAATATGTACATTATACAACAGCAGGTATTATTTCTGTGTAGAGATCATTTTGAGGAAACCATGGTTGTAGAAATAATAATGTACATAGTGTTGTATTGCAATATTGATTTATATAATATTTACTTATAATTTTATATTTTAATTATTGTTCATCTATACATATAATATTCCTATAAAAGCTGACCCAAGTAAATTCAATTGGTCTCAAAAGATTTTTTTACGATTTTTATAAAATTGAGTAAAGAGATTTGAAGGGTTTTTTCATCGATAGTTTTCCTTGAGGAAGGTATAGTTTGTATAGTTTGGTACTTTAGCATGAATTAAATTAGTTATTAAATTTAATTAGTTAAGTTTTCTATAAAACGGGCGATGCCGCGCGCAGAAAGCGAGTATGACATGAAAGTGAACATTAAATATGACGTCACATTTCATATACTAGAAACTGAAATAGACTTAGAATAGACAATAGATAGCAAATGAGATGAAAAGCTATTATATTAATTATAAGCAACACGAAGTTAGTCAGCTAGTGGTTTAATTAAAGTTTAAATCTTGTTCGAAACTGTAACTGCTTAAGGCAAGTTTCAATTTGTGTACGAGATGAACAATACGCAAATATTAACATCGCGTTTTAGTGGTTTTATATTATAATAGAGCCATTTTAATAGGCAACATTTGACAGTTCAACAAAATTCAACAACGTAACCTAGTAACGACGACATAGAATAACATGATATTTCGTTTTGTTAGAACTGCACATTTGCTTAACTTTTTCCAATTACAATTACATATTTATAATAATAATGACCGATACAAGTAATTTTAAGATTTCATTTTACTGATAAACCATCCTAAACATAATAAACAATTTCTGAATTAAAAAACTGACGTCGCTACAATTTTGTGTCAATAAACCTTTTTTCTTTTTAAATACTAGAGACGTTACTCTAAAAATCGAAATCTGACATCTAGAATCGAATGCATTGATTACTTGTGAATAAAAATCATCATAAATTAATAAATTCGATTGACAAATGTTTCAAATCCGTATCGATTAATACACTTTAATCGATGTTTTTAAGCAGGTTACCTCTCTTCGAAGATAAAATTGATAGACGTCAAATGTTGCCTATTAAATTGTCTCGACTATAATATTATCCTTATTGGATAAAATTACATTAATTATAATATTTAGAAACTAAGAGTTATCCGTCGGAATTGCATAAAAAATTAATGATATATAAAATTGACACTGAATTTTAGCATTCAATTAATGGACTGTACTACTAAGTTTTTTATTTATACGTAGGTATATCCCAAAATCAAAATGGTAGTTAATTCCATATTTGGCAACTTTCCTCTATTTTAATTTAACATTTAGGAATTACCAAGCAATTTTGGTTTGGTATAAATCATTTGGGCTTATATGCTGATACTTACTTATTATTGAAGACTGTAGGACTTTTTGCCTAAACATGTTCTATTCGACTAAAAAACGACTCGATATAAATTAGTTTGAAATTTAAAAAACCGTCTTAAGAAAGTGACATTGGGTAGATATATTGTCACTGTCGATTTTTATTACTGATATTTCAGCATTTTTTTTTATAATAATTTGCTTACCTTAGGATACCGTATCTCCCTATGATACGTGTATTGATATTCAACCCGTCCAGGAATACCAAAAGTGGGTATCTTCATAATCTTTACATTAGTATCATCAAACGTTGCGAAAGCTAACCGATTGCCGTCGCTTGAGAACCAAAGAGCGTTGTTCGATGAGAATACTTCCTCTGGAATTGAAATTGAATTGAATTTTAGTTTTATAGCTTAAAGTCTATACTTAGACTTATCTATACTTAATATTATAAAAGCTGAAGAGTTTGTTTGTTTGTTTGAACGCGCTAATCTCGTGAGCTACTGGTCAGATTTAAAAAATTATTTCGGTGTTAGATAGCCCATTTATCGAGGAAGGCTATATAGGCTATATAATAATTATCATCTTACTAGGACCAAGGGGGCGGGCACTACGGGTATAACCGCGGGGCACAGCTAGTAATATTATAAATCTGAAGAGTTTGTTTATTTATTTGTTAGAACGCGTTAATCTCAGGAACTACTGGTCCGATTTGAAAAATTATTTCGGTGTTAGATAGCCCATTTATCGAGAAAGGCTATAAGCTATATATCATCACGGTAAAACCAACAGGAGCGGAGCACTGCGCGTGAAACCGCGGAGCACAGCTAGTGCTTTTATAAATGAATTATTGCTCTCTTTATAGAATGTTATCAATCATGTTATATCGCAATCTTTATTGTTCAATTGTTCTGTAATCACTGCTATAAACTTTGTCTTAAAAATGATTTAGTAAAGAAATTTAATGATTTGATCGTCATTAAATTATTGATTTTTATATTGAAAATGATGACGTTAATCTCGGCAGATTATCTGGATATTGACTATTTAAACTAATTAAGTATAACCTTTGTTTCACTTTTAGGTACGATACCTACCTATATACCCACGATACCTACCCTGATTTTACAACCAATAAAACATTATATCGAATATTCTTATAAACTTAAAAGTAAACAAATATAAAATATCTTCAAAAAAAATTAAGAAACCTAAACTTCTACAAAGAAAAAAATGTTGTGCGGTTTTAAGAAACCACGGTAAAAGTGAAACTTTTTTTCACACTATAGACATTTAACTAAAAATTATCGTATTTGTACGATAATTATCGTACGTGTCACGCGACATGCGCTACACAGACCAAAAAGTTTGAGACGATGTAATAAAAGTTTCACTTTAAAAATAAAATATCTTACCCTCATACACCCAATCAGGAACACCATTATAGATATAATCCTGCCCGCTAGTAGTTATCCTCACGGCTTCGCTCGTCAAAGAGGCTTGATAATAAACATCGTTCTCGTACACAAAAGCAATAGACCCAGAAGGTCCCCATCTAAAGTTCTGGAGACCAGCATCATTGACATCCACTCCAGGGGGAGCAATGTATGTAATGTTGCCCATAAGAGTATCTACTATTGCGTATTGGGCTAGGAAACTGTGTCTGTAAATCTGTGGGATTTGAAGCTTGTTGAACTAATTTGTATGATTTGAAAAATAAAGTTAAACTAAATTTTCAATAACTTTGTTAAAAGCAATCGACTTCAAAAACGGAAAAGTAAAAAATAAAAAAGATTTGATATTTTTAATTACTGCATATCTATTATTTAGATGTGCTAAAGGTTTGAAGTCGATGCCAAACACTAAGCTCTCAGTATTAAGCCCGTGCACCGACATCAAACCTTTTTAATAAATAGCACATCTAAATAATATGTACCTAGTAATTAAAAATGCTCATAAAATAAAAACTACTGGGCCTATCCGAATAAAATTTTCAATCAATCCAATTCGACACCATCCCGCATCGAACAAAAAAAGAATCACGTAAATCGGTTCAGAAACCTCGGAGTAATCGGTGTACATACATAAAAAAAATATACCGGCCGAATTGATAACCTCCTCCTTTTTTTGAAGTCGGTTAAAAAGATATCATGTAGGTAAGTAGTATTTGTATGGTCAAGATTGTAGTCATCAATCAATTCGTTTCAGAGTTTTTTGAAAAATAGTGGTCTAAGATCCGAACATAAGGCAAAATTCAACGGCGTGATAATAGAATGAGACCAATTTTATAATTAATTTAGTCTATTAAAAAATGTAATAAAAATGGGTTGACTTGGAAAATCCTGGACAGGACATTTTTAATGAATTAAAAAAAAAACATTTATTTTATTTTTTTATTAATTGCAGTTTCGAGATAATAAAACAATTTTGTAATAAAACAGTGCTGACATAATTTTTTTTTCATCATCCTATCAAATGAAAATAATTACTGGTACCGACATACCTGTTTATACCTGCCAACCTAGCCGTTTGTCCCAGTAAATATTAGAAAACGACTTTGACTGCATATTCTGTAGGTTTCATACTTTAAGTCTATTATATTTTTTTTTATTATCTTGATACTGCAATTAATTAAAAAAAAAAGTTATTTTTTTTAAATTCATTAAAAATGTCCTGTCCAGGATTTTCCCAGTCAACCCATTTTTAATACATTTTTTAATAGACTAAATTTATTATAAAATTGGTCTCATTCTATTATCACGCCGCGGCCGTCGAATTTCGCCTTATGTTCGGATCTTAGACCATAGGTTTTGATCTCAATTAAATTATAATTTAAGAAATTTGTCATTTTCTAAGAAGATAAATAACGATCTTATTAAAATATATTAATTGACATAATAGAGCTTTGAGGTAAAATTATTGCTGTTTTCTTTTTGCACGTATTCGGTATATCTTGGGTATATCATATCTATATAATTATGTTATGATATATGTATACAATTATATTACTTTAGTATACAATTCTGTATACACATTCTACATACAGAATTGTATTACACGATGGTATAATCAAATCTGGATACGGTAGCTTGTCTATATTATATATGCTGATAAAATATCCTATTACAGCCAAGTCTAAATATAGTCATAATTTATACGCTCTGGGGTCACTAGATACGCCTAGTGGTATAAGTTATTCTGCCTGAAGCTAACACATTTCAGCTCCCTTTCACATACAGTCAAATCTATAGTGTGGCGACATAAATATACCGTGAATTTACCCAAATTTTATTTATATTTACATAAATAAAATTAACAAACAGTGAAATATTGCCGAGAAAATGTGAGCCAAAAATATTAAAAGGGATTCGCGAGGATCTAGTGGAAAATTGAACATTATTTATGATCACGTTTCGCTTTATGGAGCTTTTAGCTGGCGATGTCTCATTTAATATCATTCTAACAATTTATATAGATTATTTATACTAGAAATTCTTTGGAAATAAAAGCATACTTATTCATAGACTGTTTTGTTAAGACCCGAGTCTTTAATAGCCTTTACAAGAACATTATTTTCTTTCATAAGTATAGTTTTACGTGAATAATTTATGACCATGATCAAAATTGTAGTTAATATAATATTACAATATAATTTGCCATTGTTTTATTATTTTAGAATTCATTAAAAAAGAAAAGCATCATTTTAAACTCTAGCAAAAATTATTACAATCTATTAATATTTTAAAGGAATTTTCCTTTAAACTTCGAATAAGGAAGAAATTAAACTTACCGGAACTTCATTAAAAGAGAGAGCCACATAACGTCCATCTGGAGACACCTCATTAAGGATTGATGAGTTTTGCAAGAACTAAAAGAATTAAAACATGAGATCACTAATTAAAGCACTCAACATAATAATTAATTATAATGACGTACTGTTAACAAGTATCTTATTAATGTAAATTAACCAAAAAGGGTTTTACGACCCATCGTGTAGTAGTGGCATTAAACTAATGGTGTGCTTTAAGTTACAACATAACTTTAATTATATAGCTTTGAAATTGTCTGTCTTCACTTAGAATTTAACACAGAATTCTCAGTTCTAAAGCTATGCAACGTAACCAATAATAAAAATATTGATTGACTCTAGGAATATCACTAAATAGTATATATATGTATAAACAAAGTCGCTTTCTCTGTCCTTATATCCCAATGTAAACTTAAATCTTTTAAACGCAACGGATTTTGAAGCGGTTTTTTAATAGATAGTGATTCTCGATGAAGGTTTTAGTGTATCATTTATTGGGTTAAGTGGGTGAAGCTACGGACGAGTCGCTAGTTGATCATAAAATATTTACCACGGATGAATTGGCGACCAGTATAGTAGTGCTGTCTTCGTCAACATTATAAACCACGAGATGGCCATTCGCATTACGGAATAATATTTGGTTTCCTGCAAAAGATAACATTTTCATAATTATTGTTGGAATGTATTGGTTTGTCTTCAATGCATTGGTAAATAAACAAAATATAATTTCTGTTTCTATATCTGTGTCGAAATATTTTAACGGGTGAAACAATTTGGTGAGACTTTCGGATATAAGAGAAATTTAAGCGGCCTTAAAATATTATCCAATCTAACGTGGTTTGTCCATCTTTTTGCACTAAAACTTCAAATTATTTCACTTTTTTTATTTTGTTTTCAATTTATTCTTCTATAAACTTATCTTCATTAAATTTAAATATTATTCAATTCCCTGTTTATTGACTGAATTAATTAGCTCTAGTAATAACTTTTATTATAAATGGACGATGAAAACATCTGGGAGCTTTGAATTTACATTTTAACATCATTTTAAAGTAATTCTAAATATTTATACAGTATGAAAATGTAAAACGCGTTTAATTTTACAATTATTTCTTTAAATTTTTAACAGTGTATTATTAAACACGAGAGCTTTTCTGGATATCTGTAGCTTTTTCAAATTATTTTATTTTAATTCACAAACATACTGGACAAATTAATATGGCCCTAATATTATACGCCTACATACACATATATAAATTGTTTTAATGATACAATCAATATTGCAGATAGCGCTAAATCAATTAAATAATTTATCTGTGTTGACATAATATTATTACGTGTTTAGTGTAGGTACCTAATTAAGCTTTATCTGAAAACGGTAGCTAGTAAATTCTACAATATGTTGGCACGTGCTAAAGGAATTTACCGTTTTTTTTCTTATTAGCTAATATTTTTACAGGTAAAGTAATACTTGGCACGAATATAAAGAAAGGTTGGTCTAATTTGTATCATAGTTGTTTAGTTTTATTTAAACTATAGATATATGCTACAGGGGACGTTCAAATAAAAATTAATGCTGGGAATGCTGAACAACATTGAATTGTATCTATAGTATATTACTAGCTTTCCGCCCGCGGCTTCGCCCACGTTTTCAGAGAAAACCCCACATAGTTCCCTTTCCCGTGGGATTTCCGGGATAAAACCTATCCTATCTCTCAAGTTGGATCGAACTGCACATGATGTGCGAATTTTATTATAATCGGTTAAGTGGTTTAGGAGTCCATTGAGGACAAACATTGTGACACGAGATTTATATATATTAAGAATAAATTTATTTTATTTAGATATTATATAAATTGGTTATTACCTACGTGTATAATCATTGTACATTTAATAATTGTGGATTTATGTATCAAACTTGTTGTGGCAACAAACGTATTCATTCATTCGTTCATTTCATAAAGTATACTAATATTTTGTACCATACCTGAAGTCCAAGAGCCTGTGAAGGAAGCGGGACTGAACTCTCCATTCAAGATATCATCCAAGGTGATTTCTGGTGGAGGCGGTTCCGTTATCGGCGGTATGGTCGTCGGCTCAGTTACGGTCGTGGGCGCGGGATCCGGTGTCACGGTCGTGGTCGTCGTCGTGGTCGTGGTCGTCGTTACCGTTGTAGGACCGGCCGTGGTGGTTGTGACCACGCCCGCGTCCCCCTCGTTACCAGACAGCACGACTACTAGAGTTACCACCACGGCGATTGCAGCGACCATGGCTACGAAACCGACTATGTATATCACCTTCTTCGACTTCTTGGCGGCGACCAGGACCTGTTGAAGGTATGATATTATATAAATAATATTAAGACGTCCAAAATATAACATATCTGCGGGATTCGTTTCAATTCTACATATAAATTAAAATGAGGCTTGGGCTTGATTTACGTCTGTAGGGGAATTACTTATTAAATTGTTATTATTTACAGCAATTAGGTACAACTGGCCTATTATTATACTAATTATTTAAATATAGAAAATTTACGTTAGTTGGAATGTACCTACTGATTTTTTGTTACACCATTTTTCAATTGCAAATATAATGCAAATATAGATGATAATTTATCTAGCTATAAAAAAACATAATAAATGTAAACACTAATTAAATACCCGGATTTCATTAGATAATATTTGACAGAATTAGTTAACGTAAGCAACCGTATGATAATATACTGTTTGACGATTGAATATTATGTAAAGTTGATATAAAGTAATCATAACTTTATCAATATTATGACTGAAAAATATATTAAAAAGTCTTGCAATTTAGGAAACATATACTGAATTACAACGATGCAATTAAATTTCACTAAAAAGGGCCATCATTAAGAAACAAAATTAAAATATAGTTAGCATCTTAAAAAATAAGCATCATGTGACTCACGACTTACTCCCTTCTCATATCATATTGAAATCACTGACCTTTACACTAGTATCCTTTAAAATTTTCTAATATATCATCTTAAATGTTCACTCCTCTACTGATATAACTAAACTATATTTTTTTCTACTCTCTAGTGCTGTCATCAATCTTATCATATTATAAGTCGGGGTTATCGATACTTGACTTAATCTTCTAGTGTGGTTTTTCTTATATTTTGTTTATTTAACGGCTTACAATAATTAATTCTTATGTTTCTCTTGTTTAAAATAGATAATAGATTTATTGGTTTAATTATTTCGTTCGGGGCTTTATGCAATAGAAACAGTGACTGGGTACATTTTGGATCTTGATGCATTTACCTGATAAACTATAGTTATATATCTATTTATTAATCTCTACTTGTATGAGCTCAGAGCTAGCGCGCAAGAGCAACTTTTGTCTCCGCAACTATTTTGTCTCTCCCATCAACTCAATGGGCTAGTAGGAAAGTGCGCGGACGTAGCGACGCAACTTCCTTAGTTGCGGAGATAAAAGTTGCTCTTGCGCGCTAGCTCTTAAATTGATAACAATTCAATGTGTAAATTTTTAAATAAGCACATAATCATTTTTATCCGTGCTTCGTGAATTATATAAAAGTAGTGAAAGGTATCTTAAGCTAACAACTTAGGATATTTATTAAACAGAGTATGATAGCAGATAGGCTATTTCTTTACGTCGGGTCAGTCCGGGGTAAGCAGTTAATTTGCAAAAAGTTGTGTTAAGAGTATTTTTATGATTTATATAAGATGAAATAAATAATCATCTATATGTATATAAAAATGAAACCCGTTTCGTGTTGTCCCGGCATCACGTGCGTGAACGGCTGAACCGATTTCGATAATTCTTTTTTTATTATATTCCTTGAAGTACGAGGATGGTTCTTATGTAGAGAAAACGTAAATATGTACCACGGGCGAAGCCGGGGCGGACCGCTAGTAAGTAGATAAAAAAAGATAATTCTATAATCATATGTTATGTTTTTACCTGGTCACTGGTGCCCATCTCCATACTGGAACCCTCTTGAGCCATCTGGTCGGTTTCGTTTCACCTGAAACAAGGTATAAAATGATAATTTAGAGATAACTTAATTTTGAGAGTGCAACAGTGGTTATTTTCAGCCTGATCCTACAGAATTGTTATATTATTCATTATTATTCATTATGTTGTCATTCATTCAATTTAAAAAATGCCTTGAAGATTAAAATCTTAGCTTAAAAACATTTAATAATTTTTGTGAAATTTATTGTAAATATCAATACGATATTTATAATAAATTTCACAAGATATTTACTTACGCTGCTAAAGGATAAAGTTAAGCTAAGAGAGTTTTACTCCCTTTTCCTGGATCTTATAAATCTTATTATATTCTTAAATCATTTTACATCAAAGACATCAGGTAATTTAAACAAAGATAGAATTTGGCCTCATTTATTTTTATAAGACATATTTTTACTTCGTTTTCTATAAATAATTTGATCATTAACTAGTTTGTAGGTATTACTGACAAAAATCAGAATAAAATCAAAAAAATATAAAAGACTTGAAACAATTAATCAGACGGAAATTCTTAAAGTCATTTAAGATGTTTCACCAACGTAAATTTAATAAATTGTTACAACAAAATGTTATCACACATTTTATGCCAATGTTTCTTTCAGGAAATTTAATATCAAAAATATTAAGGAGTGAAGGTATGTAATTAAATCTCAGGGAATGTTTTGAATAGCAAGACGTTGCTTATTTATAATTACTTGACTGCTCTTTAAAATTTTAGCATCAATTTTTTCATACATTTAATGAAACCTGATGAAACTTGTAAATGGACTGAATAAACCCACTGCTACAGCTTTGTTGTTGTTTTTATCAAAATAAGGATAACGTTGGTGTTATTCTGGTATATTTAATGATATAGAGTTATATAACATAACTCATAAACTACGAAAATCCTTCAAAAGTCGTATTTCTAACGAATAGACCAACGAGGTACCTAATTGGTACCCGATTACTAGTCTATGATAATCTTACTAATAAAACATTATCATGATATAGTTATCAGCTCTTGGATATCATGTTTTATCTATTGATATATGTTAGCCGTCGATAAAGCTTATAAATATTTGTGCACTTGATGCATTAATCTTTCATTAAGTATATATTCCAATATTTTTAATAAACTATTCAAGAACTATAACTTTTTATAAGGATTAAGGGCAAGTACATAACTGAATTAAGTTACATTTTAAGAATCTTAGATTATAATAATTTATGGTGCCCCACGGGCCTAAGTTTACGCGTTCACTGGTAAAGAGTTAAAGACTCGGAATTCCTCAAATTTATAATATTTAATATTCTAATAACAAACACATGGTATTTCAAACGATGAATTAAATTTTCAATCAGTAACAACTAATAATTAAGTATCCACATGAAGGTCGCATGTGGTGATAGGTAAGTAACCTAAAACATGGTGACACCATCGCTTTGAATAGCAATGCATATTTGCATAATGCATTGGCCACGCTCAAAATATGAAAGAGAAAGTGTGCATGTTTGCAATTATAATTATTATCTTTGAAAACAATGACATTTTAAAAGTAATTTATCATGTTAACCTATTGTATGTATAATTAGAGTATAAATTGTATTTAAACTTATGTATTTAAGGCTCTTATTATCGTTGTTGCTTCGTTAACTCGATAATAATTGTAATTTGTAGACTATATAGAAACTTATAAGATACAGATTTTAAGGTCAGTTTAAACTATCTATATAATATGTAATCGCATCAATACAATTTACATTAATCTAGTAGTAGAGATTAAATAAAATATTTTATTCATTATCTAAAGACGATAAACACAAAAGCGTTGTCATAAAATAATTATTATTCATGATAAACATTGTCACGGATGTGTTACAGTTAGAACACTGTATAATATAATGTCTATGAAAAAAATGCGGACTAAGTTTAACATGTTTTCTAAAAGTAAACAAACAGCCTTAGTTTTTCCTGGTATTTTGTTTCAGTTTTTAGCAAGTGTAAAGTGCTCTGGAATTCGATTCTCGGTCGAAACTAAAGTAATTAAATTGCCTTATTTTTTCATTTCATAAACTTGATACCTACCTATTATTTAATATCAACACCTTTGTAATAAATTCCAACAAAGCTTGTTCTATTTTTATCAGGACGTTTTTAAAACATTTCGTCTGATTAAGGTCAGGCTGAATGAAATATTAACACTCGCGTAGGATACAACTAGGTAAATAAATAGGTACCTACGTAAATAATATACAAATATAAATGTAGCTGAGTTTGTTCTTTTACTTATTAATGTAGGTAAAGCATAAATTTTGTTTTGATCTAAAGCATTAAAATTAAAACTTAAAGAATCACATAATATATTAATAATTATAATTCCCCATAGAGTGAAGTTTGCTTCTAAATTAGTGTATGAAATATCCTTCAGTAGTTATAGGCATGTGCCATAGCTTTTCGTTCATGTAATTTTTTATTACAATATGAATCATATCTTAAACTTATTTTTGGCATCAGAAAGCAAAAACTTACCCCCACAAATATTAAACACACTTATACGAAACCGGCCTATGGCCGATTTTCCGCCGTACTGAGTTGCGGACCAAATTAATGCAGATTAAGATAATAGTATCTTTACTGTTGATAATAAATAAATTGAATAATAATCGACATATATCGAAGGTAACAATTGATAAACATTTATAATAATAGATAGATAAAATAACTGAGAAAATATAACTTTTTTTCTAATGACGGTGTACCAATTTCAGCTAACCATTGATTAAATACTTAAGTTTTAGTATGTAGTTAAAAGATAAATAATTCCTATGTGAATCCAATTTATCAATTTTTTTATCTGTTTTCATCTACATTTCCTTTATTTTCATAGCAAGACTACATAATCTTAGCTTGTATTTTAAAATACATACAATATGTGTATTTTAACATACAAGCTATATTACACGAAAATATTTTTATATTTTATATTGCTTGCTTATATGCTATTGTTACTTAACAACAATTCCTTTTCTATTTACAAATTTTAAAACGACTTCAACGACATCAACTAATTAATTTCCGTACTTCAAAAACAATATTAATCCGGAATAATTATAATTTTTTCATCAAGTACACTTCATAAGCTTAAATTATTTTGACGAGATTCTCATCTTGGAAATTAATTTTTGTAACCCAGAGGAAGATTACTCGAGTTTCTATATCCGATGTGAAGCCACAAGCCATAATAAAATTCCCTCGCTTATTTCAATTTCCTGTCTTTGACTTCTTCGCTCATTTCAATTTTAGGGGATCCTTGGTTAACGTTTGATTAAACAACATCAAAGAAAGAATTTGTGGAGAGGTGATTGATATTTGACGTAACAAGTGAAGTGATTTATTTTGCTTGGCACAATCTCTCTTCTTGACTGCTTCTTTTTATACTTGATAATAATGGGTAAATCCTAAGGATGAACCTACTTAACCTATACAAGCTCTTTTAAATTATTAACATGTTACTTATATAATACATTCTCAGATGTTCAAAAGTGATTTATTTATAACAACGTTGAGAATTAGCTAGTCACGAAAAATGTACGTAGTAAGTAGAGAAAATGCATAAATGTAAAGAAACGGTCTTATCTCCAAAAGCTCCGAACGTGATTTTAACGTCATTATGTTTAAATATTTACTTGTTAATATTATGTGTTAAACTATTACTCTAAGAAAATGGACATATTACGTAGACCATACTTACTATATTATACTACTAATTACTACATACGTTCATCGCGTGATATGAAAGTAACATACTGATGAGAATCCCTATAAACCGTGCATTGGCGGCCGGTGCCTCGTAAGTCGTAGGTAATTGGTTCCTATTTGATTCGTTTAATTAGTTCGGGTGATTCACAGATTCCATTACGACTTCCCTTGATGGAAGCACTAGGAGAATGGATTACCCAGCCGATTTCATTATAAATTTCCTACTATGTATCGTTTGAATATCCTAGTCTGTGTTCACACTTCTTTTATGACCTCTATGTTTATAGCACCTTATCGTCATATTATTAACTCGAATTTTGTATTATGTTCTCATCATAACTAGTATTTAATACTTACAAACAATGATTAAGTCTCTAGCGAAATCAAGATAGGTACCTATCAGGGGATTCTTACATTTATTATTCTAAATACTTTCCTACATCTAAAGCATTAAATAATATTATGTGATTAAATGAGCCAACGGTACTCGATGATCAAATAAATTCTCGATTACACCACAAACATCGCAATTCGGTGAGAGTCCGCCTTGTCGAAGACTATTACAACGTAGTACCGTCAGCAAATAAAATAAGAATAAATATTTTTAAATGTACCTATTTATTATGTTGTACCTACATTTGAAGATGTAGAGCCATCAAAGTAATTGAAGTTAACAAGAAATATATCAAACTAGAGGTCCGCCCCGGCTTCACCCGTGGTACATATTTCGCAATAAAAGGTAGCCTATGTCCTTTCTCGGGTATCAAAATATCTCCATACCAAATTTCATACAAATTGTTCAGTAGTTTAGGCGTGATTGAGTAACAGACAGACAGACAGAATTACTTTTGCATTTATAATATTAGTATCGATTAATAATTTAATGTAAACTTTACTCTGTTGCTTTAAAGAAATTAATATTCTTACAAGGTTGTGCTAAAGAGTTGTTGGTTCCTTCAATTTATTATGATTTAATATTAATAATTAGGATAATAATCTTCTTTTCTGTCTGTACCAAACGTAAATAGGGATTTTAGAGTGGGACAGCGGTGGAAGCTAGACCTAAAATCTACTTAAGCTCTCAAAATATTTAAATTATAGTAGGTAATACAATAAGCTTACTTTACGAATCGTGAGTAGAAAGAGAAAAACATAATTTAAAAATTTAGAAACAAAATAAATCCAAACTTTTTTACTGAGCAATCAATCTATGTAAGCAATATATTCTAAATAGAAATATGATTAAAGTTGATCGATAATATTAAATTAATAGAATAACATGTTCTTGGTTTGTTTTTATCCTCATTTACACTATTCGCCTTCATTGTTTACATTTACTTACTTATAAGCTAGTTAAAACATGCTTCTTTACGTACCGTTTGATAAGAAGTCTTACATTGTCCTAAGGTTGCAAATTACACTTGTATGTCAATTTTGTACGTGATAATTATTATCCGTCTAACTTTATTTTTCTACACTAATATTATAAAGAGGAAAAATTTGTTTGTTTGTTTGTTTGATTGTAATGAATAGGCTCATAAACTACTTGACCGATTTTAAAAATTCTTTCACCATTCGAAAGCTACATTATCCACGAGTAACCACGAGTAGCTAGGTTTTATCCCGGAAATCCCACGGGAACGGGAACTATGCGGATTTTTCTTTAAAAACGCGGGCGAAGCCGCAGGCGGAAAGCTAGTTACAGATAAATATGTTTGTATTCATTGAAGTACCTTTAACAATTTAAATTTGGGAATACGAAATATTAATATATCGTCTTGACATGTAAGCTCTCTGCTCTGTACATAGCAATTACCAGTAATGATAAAGGTATTTATTCTATGGGTCTGTACAATTTATTGTCTGTTACCTGAAATAAATGTTATAAATAAATAAAGTATAAACCAGACCAATCCACATTGCAACTGTAATCCAAGTTACTTGCAAACTTATCATTTAAACTGTAAAATACACTACCCCATCAGTAGGATATAAGAACCAAATACATTACAGGACTTTATAGATACACAGACATGTTGCAAATGGTGATTGGCTCGAACTTTACGCTGCACATTCACTAGAACAGGCTAACTTTCCTCACGGCTCGAGTGACAAGAATAAATAAACACCTCACGTAATTTAGCGTAACGTATCATTTACTGCATATTACATAAACGATTTGGTAACACGTGGAATTAAGGACGTTTGTGTTTTGTAAACATTGTGACCGTTTATATGCAATTATCACATCACGTTTTTTTAAATATAAGTGTTTATATTTATCATTTATGTATAAACGTTTTCCATCGGAATCATAATAATTATTTATATAGAACTTCGTAAACTTTTAATTTCAGATTTTTTTTCAATTTAAAATTTATATTTTGGTAGCAAAGAGTACACAAAATATACCATTTTGTGTACTCTTTGCTATGATGAACATAATTTATAATATACATAAAGTCTAGTAAAAATAACAATCGGAAGGAAAAAAATTGTAATAGACTGTATTTGTCGTTTGCTCACCCGGGATCCATTTGTAACGGAAACGAAGTAATAACAGCTAATGCTTCGACCCCAGGGGAAACCTTTTGCGTATTTGACAAAATTTGGCCGGTCGTACTAAAATATTTGGAGAGATAAGTTTATTGATCAACATCCGAAAGCTTTTCGATAATTAAACGAAAGAAATCGTTCTTTTGTTAAATATTTTTGGGAAGAGAAACGGTTCTCAAATTACAATTGCAAGCCATTCTGCTAGTACACAATGTATTTGACATGTGAGATGATAAATATAATTTTTTTTTCTAATGATTTGGACATTGGATATATTTATACATGAGGAATATATATTTGAGGATATAATATTTTATAATGAGGATAATATATTTCGACCAAATTTATTGCATGACATTGCTGCAATTTATTGCATGACCAAATTTATTGCATCATGCAATTGCTTAGTACCCAGTAGCGTGACAGGAAATACTGAGATCAATCCACAGCTAACTCGACCAGCTTGACTTACAAAATAGTCCATTTAAATTATAAGCAAAACTTATGTCAAATTGGTCGCTACTGGAATAGCAGGCCTCTACTTTCTCTTAAGCCTTCGTTCCAGCAGCCGCCAGCGAGGGGGGTTCCAGTGGTGGGCCTGGAAACGGGCATCTGCTGGGCGGGACACGCGGTAGAGTCGTAACCGTTCCCGCAGTTCCGTCCAAAGCAGCGCGATGGAACAGAGTGGGGTTTTAGTCGGTAAAAATCCGACATAACCACGGCTCCATCCCCGGGAGCTGGGGGTATCTAAGAAGATTTCTCCACTATATAAAAAAAGGCCTCTACTTTCTAATTCAAGCTCATAATGATGCTAGCTGCACATAATATAAAATCGACTATCACATTTAGAATCTAAACTATTCCAGACAAGAGACGTCGATGAGAGCCAAAATAAAATCAGTTCGGATAATCTGATTACTTGGGAACAATGTTATTTGAAACGACAGCACGTCGCCCGACAGAGTAATTCACTGGACAGTCCCTTCTGTGAACAATTCCGTTAACTAAATTGAAATTGTTATTTGATAGAAGTCAGTTATTTGGAAGCCGCAGTTTTGACTATTTACTCAAACTACACGAAGTTTTACAGATTACTGTAGCTAACAAACGTCTATTTTTAACCGACTTCAAAAAAAAGGAGGAGGTTATCAATTCGGCCGGTATGTTTTTTTTAATGTATGTACACCGATTACTCCGAGGTTTCTGAACCGATTTACGTGATTCTTTTTTTGTTCGATGCGAGATGGTATCGAATTGGTCCCATAAAAATTTTATTTGGATAGGCCCAGTGGTTTTTATTCTATGAGCATTTTTGTCTGTATTTGTAAATGTTTCAAGTGCAAGTTTGAAGTCGGTTGTTTTTAACGCAGTTAACACTTGTCGTCTCAATAAATTGCACCACTTATATAAGAAAATACATGAAAGCCTCTAAGATGAGTTTTCTCCAGTATTACCCTTGTCCATGAAAATTCCCCTATCAATTTTAATACACCTTTCTCTTTAAACATGGGTCAGTAGAAAATATCGTCAATGTCATTTTCAGATCTATCGATTGATTTTATGGATTGTCTATTATTTATTACTTAAATATAGTATAAATTATACAAAACGCAATTACAATGAAAAGCAGTTTAACTTCGTCAATCCTTAATGTTAATACCTTTATCGTGAACCTTGTTACGACCTCAAGAGACTCCAATTGCTGTACTAATTACTGCATCTATTAAATGACACCGTTCTTATCTAATTTCCTCTGATGCTAATTTCACTTTGAGTTAATTTTGAAGCCAGTTATACAAATGTTACATTAATAATATGTATATCTTTAAACTATTTCTTCATATTATTCATATTGATTGCCACATATAAAATGGATTCATGATCATCAATCATTATTTCTTATTTATCTAACTACAAATTATGTAGTACCTTATATTTACCTTATTTTTAGTATTAATAACTAGTATTATAGTGCTTTCAATTTTATGACTTTCCTGCTGTTTACCATCCAGATAATTAAACAAAATGTGATCTGGCCCCTAGAGCCACCGTTCCACTTTACTCAAAAAACTGTATTTGTACATAACCTATTGTAAACATTCGGTAGTTTCAAAAATTGATAAGAAATCCCAATCATGGATTAATTGATCACATTTTTGCACCAAAAATTATGTAACTTATACACTGAACAATTAGCACGGAACGTTAATTATGCAAAAGAACTCGTTTTAGGCATAATATTTGACCGACTTTATTATCCGTATTCCGTACTTAGTTCCGCAAATAACATTTCCATGTGAAAACAAAAATATCATGTAACTAGTAGGTATAAAATAGATATTAATAGCGTTAACAGTTAAGGTGTAGGTACAATAAAAACATCATTATAACGAGCGTTTACAAAACAACCAACCAAGTGGTGACGATACGATGGTGAATAATTTAGCGAATTAAGCAATATGAATTAACAATATAGAGATATATTATAAAAGATATGTCTCAGAAAGACAATACACGTTAATAAAGTGCCAGTTTATTAGCTGCTATTGTTTCTGCGCCCCAGTTATTGCATCAAGGTTGAAATGTAAAGCCTTTGAAATTCTGAGGGAGCTTCACTACGTCTGGGACTAATCAAATCAAATAAAAAATATATGGAAGCATGTCATTCAGCTCTTTGTTTGTGATCACTTCTTGATTGTTAACAGCTTGTAGTATTGGTTGGGAAGTGATCTATTGTGAAGTTCAAAATTTAGACACAGTAGTTTTATTTTTCTGGTTTTGATGTCCTGAGTTAATATACCTAACTGATATAACTCAATAGTAAAATAATAAATTCTCCTATAAGAGAATATGAAACATTTCACTGACTTGCAAAATATAATGATCAGGTACTTAAATCCTACTAATATTATAATTAATGCGAAAGTTTGTATGGATGTTTGTTACTCTTTCACGTAAAAACTACTGAACCGATTACAATGAAATTTAGCACACATATAGAAGGTAACTTGGATTAACACATAGGATAGTTTTTATCCCGTAAATCCCACGGGAACGGGAACTATGCGGGTTTTCCTTTGCAAACGCGGGCGAAGCCGCGGGAGGAAATCTAGTACCTTATATGTAAACTACCATCAGCTACATTTACCGATAACAGGACGTACGAGTACGTATGTATATTTCGGAGAGTAATCGTCTAGAATGACAGAAAATGAAATTAAAATAAAGTCACTTCTTCTCTTCGTCTTCATAAAAATATTCCAAACAGTAATCCATAAAAAAATTATACTTTCTAAGTGTTCACAACATAGCAGTGTGCCTAGTGCGAGTTTTCATCGAGTACGAAACGTTACTATCGCGTCTGCGTCACAGCGAAATTTGTATGGGGAATCAAAGCTTCCCCATACGTCCGCTAGGGGCGCTGTTCGATTTCCCATACTAATTCGGCTGTGACGCAAACGCGATAGTAACGTTTCGTACTCGATGAAAACTCGCACTAGGCACACAGAATGAATAGATCAGCTCTCGACAATGAAGGTTGACCAGTGGACCTACCATAAAAGGCTACTCGAGATAAAGACAAAGAATCTTATTGTATTAATATTTCAAGTACTTATATTATGTATTAAAAATCGAATCATCATCTTTGCGCCAATCTCATTCAGTATGACGATATAGAATTTTAAATTAATAACTTAATGACCTCCAGACTATCCAACCAACAGAATCTATCGACTTCCCTATAGGTATCAAAATTTTCCTATGTAAATAATATATAATTGTAGATAGGAATTGTTGAAATGTAAATTAGTGGAGGAAAAAGCTCCTATCGTTTGGAATTTTAATACAGCTGATGAGTGATGAGCTATTATAATTATTAGTGCTTATTATTGTCGGTCATAAATTATTTATACATTGGTTTCAGGTATTTCTGAATTTCCTTCCTTATTTTGACATATTGTTATTTTAAGCTTACCGATAACGGAAAACAAATTTGCAAAAGCCAATTTTATTTATTTGCAATAAAATAACATAAATTGTTATGTATAATCTTGTATAATTTACACTTGGGTTTATTAAATATCTGTAAGGTATAAAGTATTATACAAATATTATAATAAACACTACAACAATATCTATACATTCTCTCGTAAAATGAGATATCATGATAATTTAATTTTTAAAGGATATCTGTGTCATTTATTTTTAATCAAATATAACACAACTAAGTTGTATCCTTTAACATATTATCATGTACCAAGATAATAAACCTATTTTATTAAAAAAATAAAAATGTTGCGTGGTTTTATGAAACCACGGTAAAAGTGAACCTTTTTTTCCAAACACATTTAACTAAAAATTATCGTATTTGTACGATAATTATCGTACGTATCGTGCGTCACGCGACATGCGCTACACAGACCAACAAGTTTGAGACGATGTAATAAAAGTTTCACTTTAATATTCCCTAAAGAGTATAAATAATTCAATGTTCTCGATTGTCAAATGTTTTCTTCGTAGGTATAAAACTTTCGGCGAACGTAGGAAATATCTATAGTTTTCTCTCGAATGCCGGTCGCGTACAAAGAGAAAAAAATTGCTCAATAAAACAAGGGATTCGTTTATAAAGATTGTTATCAATTTAATAAGTCTATAAAGAAACACACACAAAATACGGTCCAAAAGTAAACAAATATACAGGATTTTATTTTCGTAGAATCGCAGATATATTATTATCATTGTATGCGTATTAGTCATTTGTTATGTATGATAAGCAAAAGCCCAATGGTACTTTGAAATATTACCATATTAATAAAATATAAATACATGATGTAAATTATTGTTCGTTGTCTTTGTCGAGGCGAAAGAAATTACCTGTGGATTTTCTCATAAATATTCCTATAATTTGTGATGAACAAGAATGTTTGTTCTGTGTCTGGGAGTTAATTTATCTGGTTTCCATAACACAAGCGAAAATTAGTATGGGATCAGATCGTGTAGTGTGTGAAAAATTGAACTGAATATAAATTTATTAATATTAACTGAATATTTTGGTACATCTCTATTTATTTGAGTTATTTTCATAGAAATTATTTATCGTTAAGTATTTATAATGTAGTATTTAGGTATATAATAAAGTATTTATGTAACAAACGAACCCTAATTAATTATTATACGCGCGTGTGTACCATGTCGACGAAGTAGATTGCAAACTTTTCGAATGTCTTGGCTTGGCCTTTTAGTATGCAGTTTGCAAGTTGCCTTTGTGTGCCAGTTAAAGCAATGGGTACTATCGTCATAATAGACTAACATACAATGTTAAACTAGTTAGTTCCATTCATTGATTTAACTTTCTATAATGTGTAGTAGTTGTCTATGGTAAACTATAACGTAACGTTTCGTAATATTTAGAATTTAGATATATATTTTTTAATGTTGTTTGTTACAAAAAATTATGATAGTAATATTTACTTGAACCTATAAAATATTATATATAACTTGGAAAGACTACTAATCAATCCATCTATGATATATATGGAAACTCTTGTGAATTGTATGACTAATAAATTATAATAATTGATAAAGAAATAAATTCTTTGAGAAAATTTTTCAAGAAGAGAAAATTGCGTGGGTTAAAACTAGTGCCACTATCTATCTAAACTAGGTACAATGCGGTATGTTGTCGGCCTCTATAGTCTATCTGTTAGTAAATAAACAACGAATAAAAATACTTCCTCCCATTCAAACCATTCTTCAATGTGAGATAAACTACTCCATGACATAAAGAATGAGGAAATCAGTTTTCTGTTAATAGTTACAAGTTACAAGTAACAGTCTAATCGTGACATAATATTAGATAACGATCTATATGGCTCTAACAACAACTTAAGCAGATGATATTTTTTTTTTTTTACTTTTTTGTCAGTTGTCTGAGAAAGCCGTTTAAAATATGGAAACCGTTGGTATAAAGAGATTTTTTATGTATATATATTATTTAATTAAATTCTAGAAGTATAGTCTAATAGTACATTCAATGATACCAAAATTCCCCATTTATGTAGTTGATAAATTAAGTAAATTAACATTATAGCTATTGAATTTTAAATGTGCAGTAATTTAGAATAAATATTGTTACTTCCTTCATCGTATCATGTTTGGAAGTATACCTATTACCTACCTACACTTACCGAGATAACTAAAATAAAAACAAGTTCGATTTCCTTTGGAAATTACGTAATTGTCTATCTAGATAATTGAACCGCGGGGAACAGCAGCTGTTTAATACGGATATTTGGAAAACCGGAAGTCAGGTTTTCTCAAAATATATAACGTCAGCGTGGGAGAGAACCGCAGTGAAGATAATTATTTGATCACATAAATAATAAGGGCAATTACCTTATTATTAATGTTAAGGGCAAATGTATTAGTTTACGATATTTATGTAAGTAGAGGGACAGTACCGTAATAATTATTCATCATTTAGGGAAAAATGGTAAGCAAGAAAATTATGCAGATATATTGATATATAATAATTAGTAGATCAAAAAGCTTCAAAATAATCCATTACAGCATAGTCCTGCTATTAGTTTTAATTTACCAAAGTAGAGAAGAAGTTCATTAAAGTTTATAAATATTTAAAAAATGAGTTCATATAAAAAAAAATAAGTCTATGAGCTACAACGTTTTAACTAAAATACCTATATACTTGATCTGCCAAAATTGAATGTACCTAGTTACCTATTTGGGTAATAATTCTCGTGCAATTAAACTTCATTAACACCACGACATTGTGATAAGAAGATAATATTATAATCATACAAGAAACACCTCACATTACTCACCGTTACATACAATTTATTTACATTTGTTTACAAACAATTTTTTTATTATCACAAAAACTTGAAAAAATAACTAAAATATTTCACATATTCCCGCCATATCACAGCACACAACTTCGTTAGTTAATTATACTTTCTAACTAACACAACCAACACGACTTTGTTTCATATTTGTAAACAATTTTCGCGGTTGCAAGTACACCACTAGTACAAGCGTCTGACACTTAAAAACGTCAAAGAAAGACTGCGCGCCAAGTCGGTAACTCAATGGGAACTTTAATTGCTGTGTTCTTATGATAATATAACAGGTAGGTACTAAAATATATAAATGCTTATTCATCATTAAATTATTGATTAAGAAATTTGGCCAAATAGGTATTCTGTATAGAAATGAAGTGAAAAGTGTTACATCAGAGATAGGTATCTACTATCAACAATGTACTGAAATATCATCAGTAGCTCTCTGAAAGATGTTCTTCAAAGGATCACCTTATCGTCGATCGCCGATCGTTTTTTTTATATTTTTAACGTGTCAAAATCTATACAAATAATAAATCTGTAGAAGGGTCAATTCTGTACATTGAAAATATTGAAAAAATAAATAGCAGGGGGTGTTACTGGATCGATACCAAACCCAAATATGCGATTAAAAAAATTTTTGTCTGTCTGTCTGTATGTGAAGGCATCACGTGAAAACTAACGGTTCGATTTCGATGAAACTTGGTACAATTATACCTTATTATCCTGGGCATAAAATAGGATACTTTTTATCCCGGAAAAATACGTAGAAAAAAAATAAAAATTGATTTTTCCGCGCGGACGGAGTCGCGGGCAGAAGCTAGTATGTAATAAATAAATTTATTTTTATTTACCACACTAGTAGTTAGCTTCGTGATATAATCGTAAAAATAATGCAAAAGAGATATTTGTGTAGTTGTTACACACCTTCGACATTATTGTTCAAATTGATTTGGAATGTTGAACTTTAATTGTACTTGGCCCATTTCGCTTTTCGCAATCTCTTCAGATGTAGATGACGTAGTACGTTTATTGGTAGCACGTGGTGATCGTTGTTCACACGGTTGCCTTGTCATAAAGATTAGATCTTTGCTTACCGTTACAGACGTATTATGATATAGGCCTTAGCTGGTTCTTATGAGTTAATACGTAAGAGACGTCCGTCGTCTCATCCATTTTGAAACCGTTGTAACTTGTAAGCTGCGAGTATAAATCCTTTGAAACATTTACGCAAATATTCTTATGTAAGAAGAGCCGGTGCTTCACGTTTGATAATTCGTCTAGCTATTATATTTTTGTGTTTTTGAGAAAATTATCATAAATCAGTTTCGCAGTTGTGATTGTCAATATAGATAACCTACCTAGGAAAATAAAATCTACTTATAAGCTTTTCACCCAAATGATTTTCACTTGTGTTAATTTGCTACGTCTTAGCTTAAAGAAATTCCAATCTGGAATATTTTAATGGGTAACCGATAAAATAAAAAACTATTAACTATTTCAATGGATTATTTCATTTTAATACTCACGTGCCGATTCATGGAGATAAATTAAATATTTTAAAGACTAGGTAATAATTAAGAGCCTGAGAAACGGAAGTAAAAAATATGTTTCAAATCATCTCCTTCGTAGAATTTACCAAACAATACTAAAGTGGGATTGAAACAATAAATTCCGCGTTAAAAAGTATATAAAAAATACTTACATTTCTTAGAGTGCTTTCTTTCTTTTTTCTGCATGCTGGCGATCAGCTGTAACAAAATAACAGACTTAGACTGACATGTTATTTATACGAAGTGTACTTTTTTAACAATTTTTATAAAAATGTTGACTGCATTTAAATGGAAAGTCATCAAGTCTTTAAATGTCTAAATCCTCACAGGTACAATGAACAAACCCGTAACATGCAAATGAGGAGGTAATAAATAAACGATCTCGTTCAGTTTGCGTATCAAGAGAGAAACTAGGCTCTCAGAATAAACGGAAAACCAATGATATAGGACATCTGGATGATAACAATATTGGAATTGGCAAAAAAATTGTTTGTGGGTATATTATCTGGTAGATGATAAGAGTCCTCTTCTTTCCAAATAATATAAATATATCAATGTGAAGATTTTTATGTACCTATCTATGAGAAGACGGATTTGACAGTCAGTATTTCCGTCAATATTTTCTGTTAGCATATTATTATGTTTTTCTTAGATCGTGTGCATATGTTACTGTAGCAAATTTCATTATTCTGCAATTTGTCTGTTTTTGAGGGCGGGCAAAGTTATCTGCACTTTTTGCCAACACTGCCCACGTCGATGTTTGACGTAAATATGACTTCTAGCCAGATTATATAAAACTTGACTTAAGTGGCTGGGCAAAGTTACCCAGGTATTTTTTCACTTTTTCATACAAATCGCATTTCGCTTTTCTAAAAAGCCTAGCCTACATCTCAGTAAAATGAGCATGAGTTTCGATTTCTTTTACTGCAAAGATTCTGTAGTAGGATTATGTTGTAGGCAATAAAAAGATAAAAAAAGCATAACAGAATATAGTTCAGTGACTATTTAATAAAAATTAACATATTTTTCCACTTAAGTTGTGCTTAAAATTCAGCGATTTAACTTTATTTACCATGGTTCCTTCCGGGATATCAAATAAAGCTTATTTTTCCGAAATTTACCGAATAGAAGTACTATTATTAAGTATCAAAAATGTGGTTATATGAAAATATGTGCCAACCCTAAGCTTTTTTTGATGGTGGGCAATGTTGTCAAATAAAGATCGCTACATTATTGGGTAATTTTGCTCACCTTTGTAACTTTTGTTTAAAACAACCTTCAGTGGTAATAATGGCATTAAAATACTCTTCGAACTTTATTTTATAACATACTAGGTTTACGCCCGCGGCTTCGCCCGCGCAGTCAAATGAAAACCCGCATAGTTCCCGTTCCCGTGGGATTTCCGGGATTACGTTATTTTTCCGGGATAAGCAGTAACCTATGTCCTTTCTCGGGTAGGTATCAAAATATCTCCATACCAAATTTCATGAAAATTGGTTCAGTAGTTTAGGCGTGATTGAGTAACAGACAGACAGACAGAGTTACTTTCGCATTTAGGTATAATATTGGTATGGATTATGACTAAAAATAACCTGCGTTTTAGCCGTCATGCACAAACTATCACTTGAATTTTCACCATTTTTGCCCGCGAAATCGCACATGATATTCGACGAGTTATACCTAATAGTACAAGTTGCTAATTAAAGTTAGCGACACACACAATAGGCAGTGTTGTCAGACATGGTTATCTAACACAGATTTTACACCATATACTATTAATGTTGCCAAAGTATGAATGTATTTTTGCAATTTAAAAAATTTTCTTATGAAATGATCTTCGGGCAAAGATAGGTACCCTTGTGGGCAATGTTGGCATATTTCACGGTACCTATTTACCTCTATATATTTTATACTAGCGGTCCGCCCCGGCTTCGCCCGTGGTATATATTTACGTTTTCTCTCCTTATGGGTCATCCTCGTACTTCAAAAAATACCTATAAGTAAGTAAAAAAAAAGAATTTTCGGAATCGATCCACCCGTTCACGCGTGATGCCGTGACCAAGGAAAACGCGTAGAGCATTTATGGTTTCCCCTCGTATGTGTAATGACATTTTCCCGATTATCCCTATCTGTGTAACCGGGAGCCGGTTGGTCAACAGACAGCGAAATTTTGAGATAGACTTTTACTGTAACTCGATTTTCTCCGTATCTAGTACGAAATAAGTTAATTCAAGTTATAAATCTTATTGTAAATTGAATAATCTTTATTCACTTTCAACCATTTCTATATAAATACTCAATCAAAGCTAACATAGAACTTTCAACAGAGGGTAGTGTGATATTTAGATAAGTTTCGGTTATAATTTGAATTAAAACAACATTTGGAAGTAACTAAAACATTTTATCTACAACTTATCACATTAGGTTTAAAATACAATACAAAATTCAAGTGCCACCATACAAATTTTTTACACAACACCCGATCTTAATATCGTCACAAAAAAACCGCCACTTAACGAGTCATCATAAGTGGGTATCGTATTTCAACCTAATTTTAAATGACGCATGCCGATTTGGACACGATGTTTTGTTTATTAGAAACTTAAGCTTATAAACTATGTATTACGAAAGTATCGCAGCACTATATTATATATATCTTGAGTAGGAGTTAAACAAAAATGGGTCAAAAATTTGGGTCAAAAATTACGTACATTTAAAAACATAGTTTTTGGAAAAAATATTGCAACTAAGGGAACTTTTAGACATTTTCTAAGATTTAGATAGATTCCAGCATCAAAACAAATCAACAGAACAGTACAGTTCTAGGAAATATTTCAAGATATAAGTTGTTAAAAGTAGCAAAAAATTTTTCATTTTGGTACCTGGATGCTATAAAAAAATGGATACGGCTTTTCGTAAAACATAATATTTTCAAGGTATGGCTCTTATGAGATGTGTTTGTTTTTTACTATCGTACATTCAAAACATCTATTCTGGTCATATTTCGGTAATGTAGCAGTCAGCAATCAATTAAAATTTTAATGAATACAAAAATATTCCTGTGGCATATCCATTCTTATTCTTCATCCCAAAAATACGCAAGCTGTTGACTCACCGGCTCCCGGCGTGATACTACGTAGTATCGTATTTCACTACATATTTTCATGTTATTGAAACAAATATAATGCTATTCTATGAAATATACCAAAACTAAGTAGTTTTACGTTTTAGATCTAACATCAACTTGCCTTTTTATCCATTTCTGGCTGAAATATAACGACAATAAAATCGCCATCACGCGTTCGACCTTGCACATGCTGATAGTTACAGACCGATTTTTAGTGAAAATTAACAGAACTATTATATAATTAGTATTTATAATCAATATTTAATAACCCATCCATCGTTGCTTTTAATATTCAGCGAATCACTTTAAGATTAGAACAAGTTTTCACCAAAACAAAAATACGTAGTCACCACATGCGATGACGTAATTTTGAATGACGCGTGTTTAAATTTTGTTCTCTAGCGCTGCTCGTGTTTTGGCGTCACTAGCCGGCCTGTTTCTTCTTTAAGCATTTGTAATGTGTTAGAAAGGAAAGGTAGATATACAATGAGGTTGTTTATAGTAAAAACAAAACACTCGAACCCTCACCGGCTCCCGGTGTTTCAACGGACAGGGGTAAAAAGTGTCATGCCGGGAGCCGGTGGTTTCACATACGAGGGGATAATAGATAATATAACGGTTTTACATTACAATAAAACCGATATTATGTGCCGAAAAGGAAAACATACAGCATTGTTATGAAGAAGCAATGTATACTCAACCATAGATACGGAATGATTTCCATAGACTACATACAAACTCTAGTTCCAATTTATTCCGCTAGAGGTCGTCGCTGTCACCAGCAAGGTGATGGGGGAACCAAATTCATTTTTCGAATCATAGTCTTCACCAGGAAGGACTTCCTGCAATGCTGTATGTTTTCCTTTTCGGCACATAATATCGGTTTTATTGTAATGTAAAACCGTTATATTAATGTGCCTCTGGAAAACATACAGCATTGTTATGAAGACGTGTTTGTTATCTGCTGGTGAAATAAAAAGACACAACGCTATGATGAATATAAAATATACAAAATAAAAGTCATATATAATATTCAAACAATTTATTATAGCATTTTTCATATTTCCTTACTTGTAATCATTAAATCATTTCACATAATTAATATGCACAATATTTTATGTTTAGACCAAATTAAAATAATATACTATTTTAAGTAGCCTTTAACTTTTAATCAATATTCAATCAATATAAAAATATTAACGTTAAAAATATATATTCTATGATAATGTAAAAGTATTAAAAATCAAATTTCGATTATTTTCCTTAGATAGCTCAATTTCACGA
Source organism: Colias croceus (assembly GCF_905220415.1). Taxonomy (NCBI): domain Eukaryota; kingdom Metazoa; phylum Arthropoda; class Insecta; order Lepidoptera; family Pieridae; genus Colias; species Colias croceus. The sequence goes on along the minus strand of NC_059541.1, from coordinate 9,121,877 downwards.
CAATAATGTTTAAAAAATGTATCGGAGGATTTCCAATTTCCTCGTGATAATATTTCTTCTATAGGCTGATTCTCCAGCCATCCTAATGATGCTACCGCCGATCTACAGCTGCCTGGAGAAGCATTTATTCCGCTGTCTCTGAGTACAGAGCGTACCCAATTCCCAATCACTGTACGGGAAGCAGCTTTAGTTTTGTTACCGAATGTTATGAATAGGTTTTTTAAATTATTAGCTTCACTACGTTTTGAATAACTCTTTTGTATTAAAAGCCGTACAAAAGTGACTGGACAGATGTTTTTATCCGGATGTTTCGTAAGTTTCCAAGCTGATTGACGAGAACTATGAGTATCTGTTTTTGAACCAAAAGCTGGTATTAGGTAGATGTTTTCACCATTATCAAAGAAACTATTATCCGATATATTTAACAAAGTAAGATCATGAACCCGTCGTCCTGAAGCTAGTAATAATATCGTAGCTGCTCTACGAGAAATATCAAATAGGGTATCCTTTAGCGGGTTAGACGAGAGCCACTCAAGAACAGTTCTCGGATCCCATATAATCAACGGTCTAACAGCCTTAGGGTTACAGGCGCCAATTGCTTTAAGGGTGTGTTTAATAATAAAATTTGAAAATGACTCTTTTTCTATATGAGGACCGCAGAATGTTAAAATAGCTGATTTATGGACCAGTATCGTGCTGTATGATAATTTTTCATTTACGTTAAGATGTATTAAAAAACGGGCGATATCCGCTGGCTTTGGACACTTTGGATTAACTGAACAATTGACACACCAGGATAGCCATCTTCTGAGGGCTGGCGTATACGTTGATAATGTGGAAACTCGCCAGCTTCTCTTTAACAGGTTCTTTTCCTGCTCTGACCAATCTTTTATTAGTTCGCCCCACCCCCAATCCTCCAAACTTTCAGGGTTAATGTCTGCACTTGTGGTGGGGGTAACAGTGTCGTTACATCTATCAGCACTTCTGGCAGGTTCATGATCTGGTACGGGTGTTCCAGGGCTCTGACCTTCAGGTCCTGGAGCCAAAACGCCTTCGGCCATTCTGGGACTACTACAAGATACGTTCCCGTTGCACTGTTTAGATGTGCTAGCACCCGTGGTATGAGGCTTGGCGGTGGGAATACCCATGCTAGCTGATACTTCCATGGCCTGCTGAAGGCGTCTATATAACTTGCTGATAGATCTCTGCAGTCTATCGACACGTATTCCTGTACTACTGCAGACTTTCTTGTAGCAAACAGGTCGATCTGGGGTTGTCCCCACTTCTGGAACACTTTCGCTGTTGCTCTTGGTAATAGATGCCACTCTGCTGGACGTTTTCCTCGTGATAGCCTGTCCGCTATTATATTGTACCGACCCGGTAGGTAATATGCGCTCACCGTTATCTTGTAGCGGTCCACTATCTGTAACAACCTGGAAGTTAGTGTTAACAAGGCTATCGATCTCGTCCCCCCTTCTTTTCGAATATAAGCAATCAGTGTCCTGTTGTCTGACTGAATTAGAACGTGTGCATTGCGCAACAGTTCTACATTCTTCTCTATAGCCGTTACTACGGCGTATAGCTCTTTTTTGTTGCAATGCCACCTTCTCTGACGGACTGACCAGACTCCTGACATAGTCTTCCCATTCAATTGGGCTCCCCAACCAAAGTCCGAAGCATCCGTCGCCAGGAAATGGGTGGCAGGTTTTTTGTGTATTGGCATGCTGTGCCGGGTAGCTCCGCGCCACCACGTCATCTCTTGTGCCACAATGGCTGGGACTGGCAGATTCTGTCGCGATCTCTTCTTGTTGAAGCGACGCAGAAAGATCTGCATTCTGCGACAATGTAATCGGCCCCGCGGGATAACGAAATTCGCAAAGTTCAGTTGACCCAAAAGGCATTGTAGTTCTCGAAGGTTTACCTGTTGTTTCTTCAGAACCTGAGCTATGGCGTTGTCCAGCTTGTCCCTCCTTTTCTCTGGTAGTGACATAACATTTTTTGCAGTCTGCCATCGTATGCCTAAATATTCCAAGTCTTGAGTGGGGGTCAAAACCGATTTTTGGTAGTTTATCTGCCATCCCAGATATTCCAAGTGCCGCACGGCTTCCGCAGCCTGACGACATAACTTGGACTGGTCCTGATTGACCAGAAGGTAGTCGTCTAGATACACTAGAACTCGACAACCTTTTGCACGCAGGGTCTCCGCGACCCAACATGTTACTGAAGAGAAAAGGTACGGCGCTGACGCTAGGCCAAAGGGTAGGCACGTCATTTCGTAAAGTTGGAGCTGGTAACTTATTCTCATAAAAGGCCGGTGAGACTTGGCGCAGGCCAGGTGAAAATAGGCTGACGAGATGTCTAGCTTTACCATCCAGTCCCCTGGCTGGAGAAACTCGGGAACCGTGGAGTGCGAAATCAGGCGAAAATGCTTTGCATTTATAAATTTGTTCAGTTCCCGCAGGTCGAATATCGGACGCATAGTGCCGTCGCTTTTCTTCCTCAGAAAAAGCTTTGAAATAAAACTGGGAGTTCTTTTGGTGACGATCTTCAGTACACCTTGATCCAGAAGCTCCTGTATTGATTGAGACATTGCAGGGGACGGGGTTGTTGAATATTGTTTCATAATTTCCTTTGTTGGCATTATTAATGGTGGTTTTTTTACCAGGGGTAATCGAAAGTGTGTTATTGCCGAAATTATAAACTTGTTCGCGCCCAATGCTTGCCAACGGCTCTTGAAAGCTTTTAAACAACCCCCCCTGAAGTGTGTCGGATAGTCACTTCCTATCTTCTTTGTTTCGAAAGGAATTATTTTTAGTTTGTTTAAAATTATTTGTCTTTTTAAAATTACTTTGCGAATTTTTAAATGTATCTCGAGTAACGTTTTTATTCGAACGGTATTGAGCCTTGGAAGTAGAAGGTATCGAATCCTTGTACTTCTTTTTAAGTGGTTCCGTTTTTTTATAAATTTGTGATTGTGAGGGCAGTAACCAAAAGTGAGGGCCGCCTAGCGATTGTATAAACGTTAAGAGTTTAGTCTTATTAAATAAATGTTCTTCGCTCGGAGGGATATTCCTAAGCGCGCTTTGAATATTTTTATCCATAATTCCGTCTAATAATCTTTTTCTCCTAATTTCGATACACTCGGCTCTTTTACCGCACACAATTTGTAATGTTTGTTCCGATAGCTTATATGACGGAGATGAAGTACCAAACGCGTCAGAAATTTTTTTAAAAAGATTATCTGGATTAAGTTCTGATTGACAATTGTGGGCCCAATTAATGAGCTCCTGTAAGCCCGATTGTAATAATTCCCTTTGTTGTAATAATGCATTTGTAACCGCGGCCATAATTTCTTCGGTTGATGCTAAGAAATCTTTACCTTTGTTTAAAGAACACATTTCGTCGTTAATTTTTAAACTACAAAACCCTGGCGCGGCTAGCATGTCCGTTAATGCTTTGGAATAGCGAATATGAGGCCACGTTGGCGAATTAAATTGTTGAAGCTCGATTAATTGACGTAATAATTTTTCATTCGCGGGTTTAAGAACTTTTCTCTCGTCAAAAACCGTTTTACAAACTCCTAAATCTATTGATTTGCTTGTACTCGTTGATGGATTCGACAAAAATTCGATATTTTCGGTTGCGGGTACTTCAACATTATTATTAGACTCTTTTATATTTTGAGCACTTTGTTGCTGCATTAAATAATTTGTAAGAAAACTGACCTGGGCATATAGTACGTCGATCCGAGGATCGGCGGTTACCTCAGTACTCGATTTTTGTTTCTTGGTCGTCGGCACGTCGACCTCCGGGTCCGAGTCGCTGTCACTCGAACTTGAAGTACATTTCTTCCGTTTGTTGTCGCTCCGGCTCGCTGACGAGGGCGAAGCAGCAGAACAATGACCTTCTGAGCCCCTAGGGGCCCCAGAAGGCTCCTCGAAGTCGTCGTTAGGTGGCGAATTCATTACGAACAGTAACGGTTGACTTTGAAAAATTATTAAATTATTCACACACTAGCACTTTAAACTTTTGAACACTTGTACACTAGTAATGCTTATTGAAACGACCGCCTATGGCGAGAGTACACAACGCTATGATTCGAAAAATGAATTTGGTTCCCCCATCACCTTGCTGGTGACAGCGACGACCTCTAGCGGAATAAATTGGAACTAGAGTTTGTATGTAGTCTATGGAAATCATTCCGTATCTATGGTTGAGTATACATTGCTTCTTCATAACAATGCTGTATGTTTTCCAGAGGCACATTAATATTATTATAAAGGCAAGCCGAACTGGGTTTAAAAATTAATTTTTCTTACCTTCCTTATTCCATATTATCATGACCGTTTCGTTACCGTTACCACCTTTTAATGTAAACAGGAAAAAAACTTAACATACATACTCTTGTTTTTAAAAAGTTATATTACAAAAACAAGTTTAACTTTAGCTAAATATTACGAATATTAACAAACAACGACCCATAACAAAAGCGCATTCGGAATTCGAATAATGGATATCATCATAAAAATATAATATTAAGTGCCAGTATCTTTTTTTTAAACAACTTTGTTTTTAATTATTGTTGATTATTCATTTTAATTATAATTATAAATCAATTATATTTCTACAAAATATTAGAGTATTTTATTTGTCTATTCTAGTGTATGGATCGTAAAATCCACGTGAAAGACAGATCCATAGAATATTCATAGCTCGTTAATGAACAGAACCGCAACGCTGCAGGACCTCATTTAGGTCTGTTTCAAGGTGATTTCAATTATTTCGAGTGTTTAAATATAAATAAGACCGGACTATCTTTGATAAAATATATGGGGTAAGAACATTGAGATAATATGAATATGGAGCAGACACCACGAACAAAATCTGTGCGCCAAGCGCGGCAGCGCGGGGCGCGCGAATGGCGGCTAGACAGTCATAGATTATGCGATGTCACTGACTCACCGCTATAGAGGCGACACTTTGTTTCATTCTGTCTATTTTATTGGGTGCCACTCATTACATGCATGTTGACTTGAAATTTTCTTTGTACTTACTTAATATTTATTTTAGGTATAAACTGACTTTACTTAATTTTAATTGTTATTTTTTATATTTAATTTTTCTGTGATTTTATGTATGTTTCTTTGATTATTATTATTTGTGATGTGTCAATTTTATATTTTATGATTGTGATTTATATTTCATATTATGTGTATTAGTGATTTTTGTGGGTCTTTGTTACTCTTAAATAAAGAATTTATTATATTATTATTATTTACTACGCGGGGCTAACAATATCTGGCATATAATATAGGATGATGTAAATAGTGACGTCATATGGTATAATTTAATTTTTTTCGCGTTTTAGGTTCAGTCAGGGCTATGGGAAGTTTCATTCCTTACAAAGTGAGCCTTTTTTATAAAAAAATAAAATAAAAGCCGTTTATTTTTTTTTCCTCAGAACATGTTCCCGGCTCAGAAATTGCTTGTATTGCCAATACTATTGTAGCACACCTTCGGCTAAAATAAATAAAATAATAATAATGTTAGTGATGGCTAAAATAATATTTTATTTGTTATACAAATCCGTAAAATTTTATTATTATTACTAACATCAATACAAGGAACAGCAGACTTCTTTAGAAAACGCCTTCCCGCTTTTGTGGTATATTTATCCTCATCGCGAAAATGCAATGAACAGACGCAAGTTCTATCGGATGGTAACCAGGTTTCTTCACTGCGGTTGTTTTGGACAAATTTTACCCATTTTTCCCTTTCTTCACGGCCCAGACATGGAAACCTTGAATAGAAAAAATATTAAATTTTACTTATCTCTGAACTAGAGGTCGGCCCCGGCTTCGCCCCATATTTCGCAATAAAAAGTAGCCTATGTTCTTTCTCAGGGTCTAAAGATTGTCTGTGCCAAATTTCATCAAAATCGGTCCAGTAGTTTATGAGCCTATTCATTACAATCAAACAAACAAAGTTTTCCTCTTTAAAATATTAGTGCAGATAAATAAATAATAATTCAATTATACCTACGCTCCAGTCAGTAGCTTATACAATATCAATTTAAAACTTGATTAAAATCAATTAACAAAAAAAAATTGGTGATTAAGTAATTGATTTTCATATATCATGATTTTATGCTTTTCTAAATATGTAAAATTATTATTTTATACTATAAAAATATACGCCAGCAAATATTACTAACAACACTTATTTCATGCCCAATGTCATATCTTAAATTTTTAATCTATGACAAAATGTCGCCCGCCAAAAATTTTGCTCTAACTAAGTTTTAAAAATTATTATCTAGTTACTTACTGATGAAAAGTTATTCCTTTGCACTTTTCCGTATTATTTGTATTATTTGTGCAATATCGTAACACACACGTAGGCATATTTGATGCGTTTCACTTTAAAACAAATAAAAAATGAGCGTGACGTTCGCGCCAATGAGCGGAGCAAGCGACTGAGTGCAGTTACGCCAGATGACGTATGTTGAGCGGAACATATGTGATGTAGGCGGTATCGTCTCCATATTCATATTATCTCAATGGGTAAGAAGGCAGGTTTGGGTTACGTTAAATAATGCCAAATATTTAATGATTGCGGCCGCTCCGTCTAAACGTAACCGTAGTTTCTAAATACGTATTATTGCTAATTTATAGTAACTTTTCACTATAAAAATTTTGCTCATGTGAGAAAAATACTTACAATATTACCACAATTAATTACTGTTTGAGATGGGCAAACCAAAATCGGGAAAAAATTTGGTTTGATAGTCTAAATATTATAAGATAAATAATTTTTATCTATTAATAATTAATAACCAGATGATATTTAATTTCTCTAGTACCTAAAGAATATCTCTTGCGTGTCATCTTCACAGCATCTTGACCTACTTGTAATGTTATCTCCCACAAAACGATGCTTAAGTACATAATATAATAAAATAAAAATATTTAAATAACCGTAATAACCTCACCTTTTGATAATAATTGGTTAAGTAGAAATTCCGGTGTGAATGGTTTAATTGTTGGGATTTAAATAATTATTCAGTTATTTTACAAGTTTAAATCAAATCAGTTAATCTGAAATTATATTATTAGATATTGTTCCGTAGAAAAAAATTATTTTCATAAATTTTAATACAACGTTTATAACAACTTATTTTATGGTTAATACACTGGGTTAAATATATGTATGTGTTTTTAATTATGTTAGATAAGATATTGAAAAATAAATAATATAAATAAAGTTTAATATAGGTTGTTGTCTTAAAATGAAGGCTGAAAGCCTCTCAGTCTCAGCCTCGCCTACCAGCTGTGAGCTGTCAAATTATGTAAACTAAACAACATACGAGCTGTCAAAATTCAAATAATGTTTTTTTCGTTCTTCATATTCTGAAATGTACTAATTTTAAAAAGGGATTAAATTACAATACTAAGATGACTTCTGTTGTTACTGATCGCCCTCGTGATTGCTTCGGATGTAGAGTTGTTGGTGCAATGGGCTTAGTAGGAATTGGAGGTTATCTGGCAAATGCAGCTTGGAAGAACAACACACTTTTCGGAAGAGTTGCTATATCTACAATGTCCCTTGGTATGTTCTTAAAACATTCTTTACTACTTGATAGTATGCACCATGTTACAACTGTGCTAGTAAATTTGCTATTCAATATAATTTTGTCCCAGGAAGTTTATTACCGTATTACACCATTAGACAGTTACATAGAAAGACATTGATACTTAAACATTCCAATATGTTCTGTCCCTGATAATCTTATTAAACGGACACACATTTAGGCTGTCCGCTGACACACTTGAGATACAAACCTTGTAAATATAATAAATAACAATATTACATCATCTTTGAATGACTACTAGTTGAGTTCTTAACCTTTTATTTAATAGGTTTAAAATTCTATCATTTTTAAACATATTAAATAATATTTTAATATTTATATAACTTTATAATTTTTAGAAACTTCACATTTACCTACTACATTGTAACCACAAATTATAAAATGAGTATAAACTATGCGAAAAGGTTCTGAAGATACTTTCAGATATAGAATTAAGTACTATAGAACGTAAAAACACAGGTTCAATTTTGGTCATCCAAAATATATAAAATTATGGAAATGAAAGAAAACCTAGCCCTTATTAAGTGAAAATTTATTACTTTTTTGTGATTGTATCCATATTAACACATCTAGATTGTTTCTTGAAAAGATGTATCATAGATTGATCGATATACCTTCATACCATAATGATTTTGTGAATATCTCTTATCATGAGAAACTAAGCAGAAACGGAGTTAAAAGTACACATAATATAACACACATTACATTATTGAAGAAACAAAAATGTATGCAAGTTGTTCGGTGTCAAATTATGTTTGTTAGATGCATTATCAAATAATTTCACTTATATACTATGTTCTACTAGCTTCCCGCCCGTGGCTTTGCCTGCGTTTTCAGAGAAAAACCCACATAGTTCCCATTCCTGTTTGATTTCCGGGATAAAACACGGATAAAACTATCTTATGTGTTAATCTAAGTTACCCTCTAAAGGTGTGCTAAATTTCATTGTAATTGGTTCAGTAGTATTTGCGTGAAAGAGTAACAAACATGTACACATAACACATACACATCCATTCTCCCAAACTTTCCCATATATAATATTAGTAGGACTTGCCATGATTACAATTTTCTATCTTTATTTACACAATCTAAGTCACTGCCAAGTATCATCAAAATTCATTAATTCGTTTTCACATTAAAAAGTAATAAACATATAACTATTTTATATTATTAGCAGGTCATGTTGCGTTAACAGACTTGGCCAACACCTAGTTACTTCTAAATCACTACATAGTGTAGAACAAAGTCGCTTTCACCGTCCATATGTCTCTATGACTATAATTTATTATATCCTAAAATTTTTAAAACTACACAATGATTTTGATGCCATTTTATTTTTCATATATAGAGTTATTGAAGAGGATGATTTCAGTATATTATGATTTATTAGATTTTAGACGAAGCAGACATAGCCACGGCTGGCAAGCTATATATTTAATTCTTTTATTTATTTACTTTATCTTGTTTCAGCATTTGTGAGCCTTGGCATAGCCAGGTATAAGCAGCAATACCCCTTCAATCAGAAAGAAGCAAAGTCTTAAAAACTATTTATTAATCCATCCTATATAAGCTAAGGTAATCATTGTGATGTAAGTAATAAATTATTGCATTGAATAAATGTAGTTTGTAAATAAAGTTATTGTTGTTGCTAAAATATTTAGTTTTTTATTCTATAGTATCACTACATAGTATAAAACAAAGTCACTTTCTCTGGCCAATTGCCCCTTTGTATGCTTTAATCTTTAAAACCAAACAACGGATTTTGATGCGGTGTTTTTAATGGATAGAGTGATTCAAGAGGAAGGTTTTAGTATATAATGTATTAGGTTTTAGACAAAGCGGGTGAAGCCGCGGGCAGAAAGCTAGTATTTTATAAAACATATTCCTCTATTAACTATATAGTATTTAATATATATATTATTGTATTTGTATTTGTATTATCTGTGATAGTATCCATGACAAATGGAGTACCTATTTTGTAAACTTACCTATGTTCAGCGCCATCTGTGTGGTTCTTTCATAATTATTCAAAATATAGAGTTTCATGTAAGGTTCTGTAACTACAGAGATCCCTTATATTTTGGCAGATGGCGCTTTCATTTATTATAAGCATAAACTACACAGAATTTATGTGAACTACCAACTACCAAGCATGATCTTTAGAGGGTGATACAAGAAAAACATTTACGTCATTATAAGGCATATACATATAATAAATCTGTAGAAGGGTCAATTCTGTACATTGAAAATATTGAAAAAATAAATAGCAGGGGGTGTTACTGGATCGATACCAAACCCAAATATGTGATTAAAAAAATTTTTGTCTGTCTGTCTGTCTGTCTGTCTGTCTGTCTGTCTGTATGTGAAGGCATCACGTGAAAACTAGCGGTTCGATTTCGATGAAACTTGGTATAATTATACCTTATTATCCTGGGCGTAAAATAGGATACTTTTTACCCTGGAAAAATACGTAGAAAAAAATTAATCTTAATTTTTCAGTTTTATCCATAGACGTTGTTCCGTAGAACCGCGAACACACGTTGCGTATTATTATAGGCCTAGCCGTATTTGGGAATTGGGTCCAATAGATATTTATAAGATGTTATTGACAGAGGTACTCAAAATGGAGAAATAACCATCCACGCGAAGACCGACATCCGCGCGGACGGAGTCGCGGGCGGAAGCTAGTAAGGCATAAAAAGAGACGATTTACATTTGGTTTTATTTACTTACTTGACTCCACATGGAAATAATAAAATTATTTGATACGGGGGCAGTAGTTACCACAGATAGTATAATACCTACTATCCTGTCTGTCTGTGATGTCTTTAAGCAGTATTATTTCCATTTTGGAAAAATGACAGCTATATAGGTCTTTTAGCCTTAGCGCAATCACTTTGGAAATAATACTGCTATAAGACGTCAATTTAATCGCCAGATTACTTCGACTACTCGCATTGTAAACTGGACACACAATCACTATATCGACGTAAATCCTTGAAATATGTTTGTAAACTTCTTGTCCAAAGGAAGAAACATTGTATTTATTAGCGTTCCTATTTGTGTATTCACAAAACGTTCTCAACCCTGGGTGGAGTTATCCTAAGAACGTTTTGTCACTGATTGTGTATCTAGTTGTTATTAATGATCGAACTCACGGATATGGAATAATCTACTTATAAGTATTAAGTAAATATTATCTACTAGTAGATCTTTATAGGATGTGTAAGTTTAATAATGGCCCTCAATGATATGTTTTATTGTATTCTTCTTCCACTAGTAGGTACCTACCACATTTACATTTTTACGTGTACTCTACAGATTTTCATTACAGTTATAGCACACCCCGGACACTCCATACAAAATTATCGTTTTGACAGTCACACTGTAGAGACTGCAAATGTGTGTGTTAACGCTTTATGGTTGGCACATTTGTGACTAGCGTAAAAAAAAATTCGCGTTTTTCTGATGAAATACATCCGTAAACAGCACAATATCCACAGAACAGTAAGAACATAATAGAAGTGCTATAATGTCATAATTAGTATGAAAACCAGTGTCGCCAAACCCACACATTTAAACCGATAGTTATACAGTACACTACAAGTAAACTATGCCTTTGATTGGACAGCTTAATTTGAGTAAAAACTGACTTAGGTTATAAATTCAGCATTTCAATATGTACCCTCACGCACCAGGTTACGGTTTATTTTAGTATAACATCCCTAGGTATATTAGCTGTTTTGTTTCTCTTTGCTCAGAAATTCCAAATTCGAAAACATTCAGCTATTCGACAACAGAGGGCGTTGGTTTTCAATACATATAACTTTGAACCTCAACACATAAAGATAAGGTTGAAATTTGTGTCACTCTAAATTAATGACATTAACTTGTCATTAACCTGATGCTATGCTCTAAGGGATGTCAGCCTTGTTATCGATAATTCACAAATAAATATATTTTTGTGCATTTTTTTTTTCTTTCTATTATATGAGTATAGGATAATGTATCACATTTTGGAGTATGTTTATTACTACTAAGTACGTCTTTTCATATTATTATATTTAAATAAAAAACGGAATAGAATATTATAAATCTATATTTACAAAACAAACAGAAAATATGCATTATTTTAAATCTTGGAACTGCCGTAGGTTTGATGTATCGGTGGCCTTTGTTAGACTGCTTATTGCTGTTCGGCATCCAGTTAACTCGTCACGTTGCATTTATTATCCATTTCTCTTTTAAATTAGGCTCTTTCGAAAATCTATAAATAAATAGGACAAATGAAAGCTAAGGAAAAATAGAATAAAATTTAATATTTATAATGTTTGTCTTTTCGAAAGTATCGATACTGTCGATATGCGCCACATGCATCACTAATCCGACATTCGTTTGTTTATTGCAATAATATTCCAGAAAGTCTTGTTTGCTGTTCAATCTATATTAGTACTTATTTCTTATGGATTAAGGTTCATTTTGACTTAATATTTTTATAAATTTTTGACAAATTACGACAAGCGAAGTTGTAACATAAAATATATTTAAAATAAATTAAAATAAGACTTACCGATGGTATGAAATGCCTCGATTGCTGATATTATTTCGTCTGCTATCATTTTTCCACTCTAATACCGAACAACACGCTCTAAATAATGAATAAATATGGAAATAAGGTTTGACAGTTGACAACCGATTCGAATATTTTTCTGCGCACAACTGAGAGCGAGTTAGGTGATCTTACCTTACTAGTGACACGTGGGCCACGCCCACATCGCACTTCTATTATGTTCTTACTGTTCTGTGACAATATCTAACCATTTTCTACGAAAAACGATAATCACAAATCCAAAATAATAAAATTACTTTAAGTCAATTTGATTAATGTTGTCAATCTTCGTTGCGTATCGTCCTTGCAGAAAAATGCGGACCATTTTTAGGCTGATCGTGCGGGGTGAGGTAAGTTTTTAATTTTGGCGGGAGGCGGAGAGTGTCCGTTCTGTAGCGTTTAGCTACTATTATGTATTCTGTGGTTATAGTATTAAGTATATTGATATGTACCTATGAAATAATGCGTTTAAATCCAGTCTCTAGGTATCTAAGCCTATCCTTAGGTATTTATTGTGTGAAAAACATTAACCCTCACAAACTTTTGGGTTTGTAAATTACTGGCTGCGCCTCGCTGATTTCGTGTAACTACCAACGTGGGCAAAATTTCTACAGTTTATCTGTTATTCTAATACATAATTAATTATTAAATTATATCATATTATAATCGATAGGTAGGATTATTGATACAATAATTTCGTTAAACTTGTTCGTAGAAATTGACCCAGATTTTTTATTTCCCAAAACCAACGAGCAACCTTTTTCAACCGACCAATGATTTTCGCATATTCTCTATCATAATAGTCTATTCCTATTGTATTAATTCTGATTGTATGTAGGTAGTTACCTATTTCAAGCTCGAGAGATTAGCGCGTTCAAGCAAACAAATAAACAAACGCCTTTATGTATTAGTATATAGATCATGTCGGTACGGTAGAATTATAGTTTGTTGAGCTTCGTTTAAATTATGAAATCCTAAATCCTCAACTACTCAGTTATAATAATGTACTCTGTGTCCTCAACCTACAATTTAATACATATAGCGAGTTACATGAATTTTTGATTCGTAAATAAAGTTTGTTTTCATCAAATGAGATTTGTCGCGAATATAAATAGAGTTTCAAAATACTTTTTTATCTGTTTACATATAGAGGGGAATACACACGATTGGTTAGACCTTCATATTGTTTACTGAACCGACGCGTGTGTCCCAAACCGGGGCCAGTTTGCAATCAATAATGCGTGAATCGTGCTGAAGGCTTGTAATTAACTAGCTTTAAAGATAAATCCATACTAATATTATAAATGCGAAAGTAACTCTGTCTGTCTGTCTGTTACTCAATTACGCCTAAACTACTGAACCAATTTTCATGAAATTTGGTATGGAGATATTTTGATAGTCCGAGAAATGACGCAATCCCGGGAATCCCACGGGAACGGGAACTATGCGGGTTTTTCTTTCAAAACGCGGGTGAAGCCGCGGGCGAAAAGCTAATAAATATAATATTTATTTTCAGGAAAATTTTCACACACGGCACGATCTGATCCCATACTACTTTCGCTTCAGTTATGGAAACCAGATGGCTGATAAACATACATATATATAATTTACCAAATTTGACTGACTGGTGTCAGTCAAAGATGTTTTTTATATTTAAATTTTATAATAGGTATTATCCTTATCTAAACTGAGAAGTGTCCAACAAAACAAACTCATTAAAAACCCATCAGCTGCTGAGTTGTGAGTGGTGTAATTAACACGACTTTCTTTTATATAAATAGATCTTTAAATAATATTGTCTCTTCGTACTTTCTATTAAAACTGTAGAAAAAGACCTAAATCACGTGGTAAAACCAATGGCCAACTCACCAAGTAATTTATTTCTATGAAAACGAAATTATTTTTTAAAAAACCTTGGTGTTACAGATTGAACAGTGTTTTCCTTATTACGTTGGTGGATTTTTATGAATCGATAGTTAATCTAAAACTTTGCTTACCTACTGCCTTATCAACCCTGACGTGCTACCGCGATCTTAAATCACACAAGTCGTTCAAATATATAGGGTGTAATCGATAAGTGTGCACAGGCGATTATTCCGTAACTATTGCAGATATCAACTTTGAACTGATATCGAAAGCCCTTTACCTAATGAGTAAAATGACAGTAATAAAAAACTTTTTAAAAATAAAACGGGAAATATCCAAAAAAAATTACATCAAACACGCTCATACATTTAATTTCCCATACAAACAAGTGTTCGGAGTGACATCCTCGTTTTCGCTTTCGATATCAGTTTAAAGTTTTTTGATATCTGCAATACTTACGGAATAATCGCCTATGCACACTTAACTATTACACCCTGTTGTAGGTATACCCAAAACTTAAGTGTATTTTGTTACTTGACAATATTTTTGGATTTATGATACAGCTTGAGCAAAATAAAATATCTATCACACATTTCTCACAAAACATTAAAACGTTTTTAGTTTTTGTGTAAGTACAATTAAAGGAATAAAATATTTACATGGGTTAACTGTCCTTTTCCTGTCTATTAACATCCTGAAATTTTGAAAGTTATTCTATCGATAAAAATAATTTATTTTTACATAGAATCAAGGCTACAGTTAATAAATTGAACGGCTTATTAGAAAACAGGAACACAAAGCTCTCAGAAATAGACCATTAACAAATTGGCGCTTACATCAGGGCTGAACATAATGGTTCATCTTTACAAGCTGAAAGCATCCACCCCACACGTAAATGATTAGGTTACGCTTCACGTCGACGCAATAGTGTCAACATCGGGGAAGATCACGGCACCGAAGTAAACAAGTTGCGTTAATGATAACAAGACGTCGCGCCGCACAGACGCGCGCCCGAGCTTCGCACAAAAAATAAAATATTATACAAAAAAAATAAAGTAATACAACACACAACATCAAAACGCATGGGTAAGCATTAAATTTACTTCCGTAAACAATTTTCTCCCCACGTTTCACACACCATATGGCAGCGAAACGGTTCTATACAAGGCTCTTTTATTGCAATTAAACGAATCAACCGGGTACAACCGCTCTTTTATTGCCTCTCGCGTGAACGGATTTATGAAGTCCACAATCTGCATAATGGAAGGCGTGATGGAAAATTTTCGAACACTTTACAAATGTAAACATCTTTCGATCAGCGACTTTTTCAAAGTTTGTTATACGTAGCGTGCATACAAAGCACCGTCTATGGAACACGTTCTAGCGCGATCGATGTTGTATTCTATGGCGTTAATTTCGTTATCTCCAGATAAGCTGTGGGCAGGGTATAAGCTCAGTGGGGCACCTTGGGACGACAGCGAGTACGCAATTATGGACGAATATCACAGGGATTGGAACGAGGCATCTACGAGGAAAATTGTGAATAATGTTATGAAACCGCAAGCGCGTGTGGGGCATGATGTGTCTTGGGGCAGCAACGTGTGGAGCGCGCTGCTGGGGGCAGTGTTCGGTGCGGGCAGTGTGCTCATCATCGCAGCACTTTTGTACGTTTTCAAACGACCTAAGAAAACGGAACAGCAATCCATTGCTCCTATAGAAGTGGGACAAAATGTAAGTACATGATTTTTATAGATTTTATCTACTTTTGCATACCTACATACAACCTCTTTAAGGAAATAGAACTATTAATATAATTATTATAGAATAATCGTAATTTTGAAAGAAATTTTACCTTACACGTAAATATTTATTTTTGTCTGCCCATTAAAAGTAAATTAATTCTTAAGTTATAAGCAAAATAATCGTGAATCTGAATCGAACATATTTTTTATCATTTTACTAGGTTTCTACAGTACCGGTATTGTAGATAATCATTTATTTATTACTAGCTGCTCCGCGCGGTTTCACCCCCGTGGCTCCACTCCTGTTGCCCGTAGTGTGATGAAATATAGCCTATAACCTTCCTCGATAAATGGGCTATCTAACACCAAAAGAATTTTTCAACTCGGACCAGTAGTTCCCGAGATTAGTGCGTTCAAACAAACAAACAAACAAACTCTTCAGCTTTATAATATCAGTATAGATTTTAAATAATATTCTTTTATTTACTATACTAGCTTCCGCCCGCGACTCCGTCCGCGCGGATGTCGGTCTTTGCGTGGATGGTTTATTTCTCCATTTTGAGTAACTCGGACAATGACATCTTATAAATATCTATTGGACCCAAATACGGCTAGGTCTATAATAATACGCAACGTGTGTTCGCGGTACCTACTACAGAACAACGTCTATGGATAACTGAAAAATTGAGATTAATTTTTTTTCTACGTATTTTTCCAGGATAAAAAGTATCCTATTTTACGCCCAGGATAATAAGGTATAATTATACCAAGTTTCATCGAAATCGAACCGGTAGTTTTCACGTGATGTCTTCACATACAGACAGACAGACAGACACAGACAAAAATTTTTTTAATCACATATTTGGGTTTGGTATCGATCCAGTAACACCCCCAGCTATTTATTTTTTCAATATTTTCAATGTACAGAATTGACCCTTCTACAGATTTATTATATGTATAGATAATAGAAAAATTAAAATATATTTTACAGATATAGGTCTCTATTACTACCTTTTAAATATTATGGATATTGTCTTCTCAAAACGAAATACGCAAATAACAAAATGCTCATACAATCAAACCTAATTCAATTGCCTCTCATTATTAATTTAAGATGGGTGCGATTTATTTTTGGATTAAATTTCTTCACTACCTAATCTCGATAGAAAAACATTCTGTATAACAAGTGATAACTGCGTTAAAAACAACCGACTTCAAACTTGCACTTGCAAAAATGCCTATAAAATAAAAACTACTGGGCCTATCCGAATAAAATTTAAATGGGACCAATTCGACACCATCCCGCATCGACCAAAAAAAGAATCACGTAAATCAGTTCAGAAACCTCGGAGTAATCGATGTACATACATAAAAAAAACATACCGGCCGAATTGATAACCTCCTCCTTTTTTGAAGTCGGTTAAAAATCTGTAGCAATTTTCTGTTCCGTGATAATTTATTACTCACGCAATCACTTGAGACACGTATAATATTATTATCTCTATTTATATACCTTCGTCCGTAAATATTTTAGGAAATGTATAAAGAATAATCTGTTTTTATTATTATACACATGAAGGAAACACAAAATATACGGAGTTATAATCGTATCGAAATATGAATACTCGGCCGAAGCTAAATTATAATCAAAGTATCTCTTCCTTGAAATTGGCAATGCGGATACTATAATATTATTTACATTATATATATTATTTTTATATAATATTATTTTTGATTGAAATAAAGTGATATAATATCGAGTTGATTGATTCTATTTTTACACGCTTTATATTAGCTTCACCTGTATGTTTGTATGTTTGTAACCGACTTCTTTGGGCGCGATTTTGACCCACTTTAAACGGCCAGATTTCGTTCAAACTTTGTAGATTTATTGAGGACCGATGACAATACACTAATTTGATAACATTTTCTATTTTTTAGTTCGGTTTTCTATAAAAAGCGTGTTTTTTAGTTTTTTTAAACTATTATTATTTATTTATTGTAAGAATGGAACGCTTTATCGTATCACCAGGTAATACTTGGCGGTGTGTATTTTTGTAGTATATCAATATAATATAATATGCTATAATTAAACGATATTTTATAAGATACCAAAATGGCACCTATTAATATACCTACCAACCTTCTTAATGTGTACACTGTACACATTCCGATTCTAGGAAAATGTAATAAAAAACAAGTAAAAAACATTTTTTGTCAATTTTCGTTGAATTAATATTTATTTTTCCCAAGGCTTTAATATTGTGAGAGAAACAAATAATTACATTAAACAAGTATTTATTATTCTGAGAAGAAAAATGTGGCGTTCCCTTCAAAGTGAGTAAACGTGACCTCGCCCACGTATTCTTATAAATGCAAAGCTTCTAACAAAATAAGACTAAGTATTCAATGTTCGCCCTCAAGTGCTTTACAAAACACCTTTTTTATCCCTGTTCAAAGACACAACAACTTTGTTTTTAATTTATTGCTTAAGACACGTTAAAAGAGGTATAGATATAAACTTCTTGGTATCCTACTAATATTATAAATGCGGAAGTTTGTGTATTTGTTACTCTTTCACGCAAATATTACTGAACCGA